>NC_133167.1:73399583-73700000 GCF_040802235.1 Manis javanica | reverse complement strand
AATCACCAATGGTCAATGTTTTAATCAATCATGACTAAGTAATGAAGCCTACATAAAACTCCTAAGTGGCAGAGGTCAGAGAGCAACTGGGGTGGTGAACAGGTGGGGGCGTTGGGATGTGGCTTATCTGGAGAGGGCCTGGAAGTTCTGTGTTCCTTCTCCCATACCTTCCCTGCCCTGTGCATATCATCCATTTGGCTGTTCCTGGTTGTATCCTTTTATCATAAATGAGTAATCTAGTAAGTAAATTGTTTTCCTGAGTTCAGTGAGCCATTCTAAAATATTACAGAACCTGAGAAGAGGGTTGTAAGAACCTTCAATTTGTCACCACATTAGTCAGAAGCTGTGAGTAACCAGTGGACCCACTATTTGTGATTGGCACCTGAGGTTGGGTGTGGAGATGTCTTGTGGGATTTAACCCTTAACTTGTGGTATCTGACACTAACTCAGGTATGTAGTGTTCAAATTGAATTGAATGTATGACACTCAGCTGGTGGCTGAAGAGAATTGGAAAATTGCTTGTTGTGGCTAAAAAAACACACACATTTCCTGGCCAGAAGTGTTGAAAGTAGAATATGGAAAGAGTGCAGAGAGAAAAATAATGTGAGTGTTTTTCTTCCAGTATAATACCATTCGAAGTCACACTATTTGTATGTGACAGAGTCAGAAACTGAACCATGCAAACTGACTAAAGGGTCTATACTTCTAAACACTGTTAACTACATTAAAAATAGGTGCTTGGCCCTGGAAGCCCTGCCTCTGATGTACCAGTTTGTTGTCTTCACAGGTGCAGAACCCAGTGTGACAGTTCCTGTGTCCTCATGTTGTGGGATATATGCCATAGATCACAAGAAGTTTCTCATTTATGTGAGTTTTGAGAAAAATCTATCATGGGTGCCTTTTAATGTATCACATGGGAAATTCATAAGGTTTGCTTTGCTATTTAAAATGAAAATGTGGTGTAAGATTCAGGATCCTGATTACTATATCACAAACTTGTATATAAATATTTAGGAAAATAGAAATACAGTTTATATTTAGCTGACATTTTATGATTATTTTTGGTTTGGTTGAATATGGTTAATGTAATAATACATTTGTGTTCAAGGAAGTAAAAGCTTAAAATATGACCAACTATAAAAAAAAAAATAGGTGCTTGGCAAAGGATAGGTAAAATCTGACCTTCAACTACATAACTTAGTTCACTCTTAGTTACTTCTTTTTTAATATCAGTGATGATGGTATAATTCTTTTGGTAGAACTAATTTTATTTTTTTCAACGCCTAATCAGTGTAGGATATTTCATAGTTGTGTAGTAAACACTCTGATTTACATTATGATTTTTGTTTACAATATTTTTGTAGTTTTACATTATTTGTTTCTTCTTTATGTACAGGTATATTCTGATATAAAATCCAGTTCAACTAAATCTCATTGCATATATTGTTAACTATTGAATTCTCAATGTTCAGCATAATTCCTGGAACATTTTTTTCTGCCTGATAAATATTTGTTGAATAACCATATTAGTTAATGAGTAATGGGCACTATGCTATATGCTAAGGTTAAAAAGATAAAATGAGATGTGGTTCTTGACCATGTGACATAGATATATGAAAAGTTAATAGTGCAATTCAGTAAATGCTAAGATGGGTAATTCAGAACATTAGTGAAGATAAAAGGCTGATGCATTTTTTGTGCCTCTATGACATTTAAAAGACGCGAAGATTTTAAAAACCAAATAGCAGAGTTTTTAATTTACACACGCATTCCTTTTTGCCTTTCTTCTTCAAGGTGACCCTGCTAATGGTAACATTATACTGTCTGAGGATAACTACAGAGAGATAGATTTGTACTGATATGCTTTACAAATTGAAACCTAAATGGTCAGTGTGTTGTCTGTTTACTATCTATAGTCACAGTCTGGGGTTTCTTTTGGTCTTTGCAGTGATGACTAATTATCCTTTAATAGCCAGGGAAAAGCTCTATTCCAAAGGGAATGTTCTACATCTATTTCAGCATGGTTCACACTTAAAGTTTGTTATCTCTGCCATCGCAGCCTGGCTGCCTCACTTAATCTGGGTATTTTCTCCAGTCCACCCTGGCCTCAGTTAAAGGCGTAGCCTTGCTCCTCCCTTGACCTAATACATTCCAATACACTACATTCTGTTAGGATAGCTTTTTGGCCAAAATTCTTTCTATTAATGCATTTCCAAGGGAGACACCTTTACCAAGAGCCTACTGTATGCTCTGAGAAATAAAAAAGAAAGGAAATCCTGGTCCCATTCTCAAATATTTGAAATGAGGCTAAAAGGACAGAATTTCTGCTTAAGAAACAACTGCAGAACAATAAAAGTAAGTAATCAAGAGGTAAAATGTGTGAAACAGTTAATAAGTGTTACGAGGAAACCTTTTCATCACATCGCACTCAAATGGTTGAAAATTAAAAACAAAGGAAGAAAACCTTGAAAACAACTAGAGGGAAAAAGACATTATCTAAGGTGGACAAAGATTTGAATGTCTGTGGGTTTCTTCTCAGAACCTATGAGACAGAAGGAAATAGCAAGACATGTATACAACATACTGGAATGAGGCAAAAGAACCATCAACCTAGAACTCAATAATACACAAAAATATCCTTTAGAAATAAAGGTGAAATAAAGAAATGAAGAGAATTCATTGCCCAACAGAACTGCCGTAAAAAAATGCTATTGGAAGTTCTGCAAATAGAAGGGTAGTGATTCCAAAATGAAAACTTGAAAACTTAGAAATGAAGGAAGAGCAACAGAAACAGCAATTATCTGGGTAAATCTAACAGACTATTTTTCTTCTTGAGTTCCTTAAAATATATTTGATAGTCAAAAGCCAAAGTTAAACATTCCCTTGAGGGTTTTTTTAATACACAAACATCTAACTTACGTGTGGTGACTACAACATAATGGAGAGAGGGTAAAAACATTCATACTACGGTAGGACTTTTCCATTCCACTTGAAATGGTAAAACATTGATTTAAGAGGGATGAGAAAAGTGTGATTTTTTAAATATTATAATCCCTAGACTAACCACAAAGTAACTCTTCAAAAAGATGCAGTAAAAAAGTACTAGAAAATTCAAATGCAATACAAAAATCTTCAAATAACACCCAAAGAGGCATGAGAAGGAAAAACCGAATGCAAGCAGTAAACAGATAATGCAATGTAGACCTTAATTCAAAACATATCAAAAAATCACATTACATGTAAATAATGTAAACAGCATTAAAAGACAGAGCATGACAGAATGTATTAAAATGGCTCATTATATGTTGTATACAAGAAACTCATTTCAGATATAATTATATAGTAGGATAAAAATAGAAGAATAAAGAAGGAAATACTATGCAGATACTGATTTCTATATTGAGTGGCTATAATGACATTAGACAAATTAGACTCAAGAGCGAGGAGTATTATTAGTGACAGAGAGGGATTACTGTGTAACAATAAAATGGTCAGTTCACATAAAAGACATGACAATAAAAAAATATATATGATAACAGAAGTTCAAAATACATATTTGACAAAACCACTGTGCAAAAAGTTTGAGCTTCTCCTAAAGTTAAACAAACACCTCATGACCCACCAATTGCACTCTTGAGTATTTATCTTAGAAATGTGGAAACTTATGTTCACATGCAAACCTCTACAAAAATGTTCTATATCAGTTCTATTCATAACTGCCAAAAAAATTGGAAATAACCCCCAATATTCATTCAACAAGCAAACAGATGCATAAACTGTGGCACATCCATAAAGTGAAATAACAAGCAACAATAAAAAAGAGTGAACTGCTAATACACACAACACCTTGGATGGATCTCAAAATCATTATGCTCAAAATGTGACATAATGCATGATTCTGCTTCTATGTCATTCTTGAAAAGATCAAAATATGAGTAATGAGAAATTCATCATTGATTTGCAGGGTTTTGGAGTTAGAGAGAAGATATGATTATAAAGTGATAGCAGAAGGCAAGTTTGGGGAAGTGAAGTATTTTGAATCCTAATTGTGATGGTGATTGCATAAATTGTGATGGTGATTATAACTAATCACATACTAAAATTCATAGAACCAACACCCCAAAAAAAGTCAGTTTCACTCTATGATAAATTTAAAATAATAAAATAAAATGTAAGCACTGCATCCAGACTTTCCGCAAATTGCTCTCAAGTACATGGATTATCTCACCCATATATACATGTGTTATATGTCCATGTGTTATCTTCATTTTTATCTCCTTATATTAGAAAAAGGCAATTTTTTGCCTACTTCCTTTTATTCTCAACATGACAAATGCTGAAGTCAGATTAGGAGGTGTCTTTTGGAGGAAAGGGAAAGTTGTAAGAGAATTCTTGAGCGTCATGGTTTAATACTCTTTACTAGAGGCATTTATATGGAAGGGTACATTTTTTCTAGATTCATCAGGCAATCTAATTCCTAGGTCCCATAAAAAAATATTTGAAATGCAAATTTGAAAAATATAATAAAACCAACAAACTCCTATGTAGCATATAAAACCCACTTAAAATCTTAAGTCCTCTGAAGCTTTCTCCAAACTCCTGGCTTCTGCCACTCGTACTTTCATGCACCCATACCAATAACGGTCATGCCTCAGTTGTAAACCTAGTCATATTTCATATAATTCTTCATGCATGTGTGTATGTATGTGTGTGCATGTGTGTGCACCTATGTCTATATACTCATGTGTATGTGTATATCTCCCTCACTGTTCTACCTGGAAAGAGAGTGTTTGATCTTCCAATCCTTGGTGTTCTGCAATCACAAGGCTGGCACCAACAATCAAGCATTGAACCAATACTGAATAAGAAAGTATGTAGAACTATTACATCTAGTAATGGTCCAAGCAGAACTTAGTTTATTTTTCCTGGCATCTCGGCACTGGCTATAATTTCCTGGCTTGGAGGTATTGGATGCTGCATGATCCGCTCTTTTTTCCCTTTATTTTATTTATTTTTTGCCCTTTAAGTGTGGACCCTGAGGAAAAGAATTCATTATCTTACCAGGATGACAAAACCACTGTGAATTTAAAAAAGCCTAGCCTAGTTCTTTGGTGGGATTACTATAGTTGGTGTTGCTGCGATATTCTATTGAAACATCGTGGTATGGATTTAACTTGCCAACCCGCCATTGACTCAAGGCCATGATTAATCTCTATAATAGTTATTGTATTTATTTGGTGATTCTATGAACAATGATCATATCAGCCATATTAATTTTAGACACTACAGACCATGTTCAATTTTCTACTTGTCAACCCCCTAAAATGATTATTTAATGATGACTACAAGAGAGGAAGAAAAGATTCAATTCATATCACTTATACTTATTTCTGTCAAAATTAGTGTCCCTAACCTTTGATTTCCTATGCTTCTACAAGTTAATCTGTCACGTGATGAATTGCTTTTTTTTGTTTTTTGTTTTTTTGGCTTGATTACACAATCGAAAAGAGGTCAAGGGAGAAACTTTATGAAGTGAATATTGACTCCCATTTTACATGGACAATCAGGTTTAAAAAGTACCTAAACTTCCAAAGAATATTGAGATACTTCAACAAATTTGATGAATCACGAACTGTAAGATCACAACAGAAGCTGGGCTCATTTCAGTTCTCAAGCTCTGATGTAATGCCTGCACATTATATAAAATTCTAAGCAATTGCAGAATTCCATATAGAAAGCAAGGACATATTTCAAGACAGTTACCTGTTTTCTTGTGTTAAAAAAGATGGAAATAAATGCTTGCCACTAAGCTGCAGAATATGTATGGTGTTTTTTTAAAAAAATGAATGCTTAAAAGGAAAAATAATAATTATAATAACAATACTAAGCTTTTAGGAAATGCTTTTTATCTTCAAAGCATTTCACAGAACTGTACATACTCAATCTCTGCACCCTAAAAGCATCTTGCCAAAATATTATGTTTTACAACAGATGCATTTCAGAAGGGTTTCACTCATCTATACATTTTCTTAGGCATAAGTGTGTATGTTTAAAAAATAAAATAGGCTGTAGAAAATCCATCAAAGCCTTTCTTTTTAATGCAAATAAGCTTCTTTATACTCTTTCTAGAGGAAAGAAATGTTCTGTTGAAACTAACCATTAGCCCAATTCTGTTGAATCTGTATAATAAGGGTCATTTTGTTGAGGACTGAGGTTTAGCTATTCTGTGTCTCCACTCAGGTCCAAACAAATGGAAATAGGCTTAAATGGCAAAGGGCTAAGCAGACATATTTTTAGTAACTTACTATACTGTGCAAGAATTAAATTCACTTCAAATAAAAATCTTCACTAAAAGTAGTAATTTAGTAGAAACTGAGTTGGACCTTATTATAATGATGAAGTCAAATCCTTTCCAGCTGCATGATCGAAAAGCATTTTCAGATAGGTCTCCTGACCTTACAGGAGAACACACAAACACTGAGTGGGAGAATTCAAGCAGGGACTGCCTTCAGCCACTCTGGGGAAGTAGGTGAAGTGCCTGCTACACCTGATCTCTGTCTTATTATGCTACATTTCATTGAGAGTCCAAGTGAACGCCTCTCCTCCAAACTGCACAGTGATACAAGTGCCAGCCCAGCACCTCTTTTCTTTAGTTCCTTTCTTCCTTTCTATTTCAAAAAATTACATCAGCAATGCATGTTAAGTGTTGAACAAATTAAATTTAGAGAGGTGAATAGGCAGGAAAGAAAAGCAAAAATCTCACTCATCCCTAACACTGCTAAATTCTTCTGGATCTTTTCCATAAATAGGTATCTTATTTAATAAAAACATGTTCTCATTATATCTGTATAAATTAACATTTTTTAAGACCTAGTATATATCCTTACAAGTTTTCATGATAATATATGTGCCATTGTTCTGAGCTTTATATGGCATTATATTTTCTTAATGTCATTTACTAAATGTAATGATCCTTGAATTTACTGTATCATAAAAAATCACCTAGAAGCTTGCTTAAAAATATGCAGTTATAGCCCTATGCTGGATGCTTCTGCATTAGAATCTCCAGGAAAGGGTTTTAAGAATATCTATTTTTAACAAGCCCTAATTCAAGTTGTGTTTTGTATGTTTTGTTGAATTCCCATTAAAAAAAAAACAACTCTCCAGTATTATATCTATTTACCATGGTCCAGCCTGACTTTCTTTTTTTTCTTAAACACAAAGAAGTAGAATTCCTTGCTCACACAGAATGCACATTTAAAATATTTCAGCATATATTGCCAAAACGTTCTTAATCAGGCTATTCCTGGTAGAATGCTGGTTGGCAGAATCAAAGGTAATTGGATGTGCTCGCCTTTCGGGGCATTGTGCTTCTAGAGCAGGCGATGAGCAGGAACCTCCATCTTCACATCAGCTCTAAGTTTTAACCTCTGTAACTAGCATTAAAAATTGGAGGATGAATTCTAAAGCTTTCAACTCGTTTTGTAGAAAATATCAAATATGTAAGTTACATAAAAGATTCCTTGTTTAATCTGTTCTCAAAATGTTAATACATTAAATATTCACTATGGAATTTTGAAAGTAGAAATTTGGCACTTCTTCTAACCTAGGGTTCCTATAATTTGGTTATTCATTAAGCCACATGGGATAATTATTAAAAGACAGATTTCCAAGGTCACCTAAATCTCTAAAGGAGGTGTCTGGTAATCTGCGTTTTCCTAAACCCCCTTAGATGTCTCTAGTTCAGTCAGGCAGGACCACCTCTGCTCTACCCCACATTCCCAATTTTGGAGATGAGAAAAACAGCCCAGGGTAATTCATTGTTTGACCGTATGGCAGATGCAAGTGACTGACAAGGGCTGTGATTAGAAACCATGTCCCTGTCTGCAGCTGTTGTGTGCTTTCCGGTATTTCACTCTATCTATGATTAGGTCTATGCAGCATTTATCCAAAAAATAGGTATTTTTATTACAATGATACAAAGAAAAGCGACTATTTTACAAATTCAATTATACTTAGACATACAAAATTTGCCAAAATAACTAACACTGCTTTACTATCCAACAAAATAGTACTTAACCTAACACTTTTAGGCTTTGTAATAAGGATAGCTTCCCTGCTAGTGGAAAATAAAGTGAAATATTTCAGAACTTTTTCCAAATATAAAGTATTTCACATAACTGCCCCCTTTTCTCTCCAAAGAGCCCTTATTTAAAATTTTCCTTTCAATTCTTCTGAATATATCAGAGAAAGCTTCATTTTGTGCTATACTTAGACATACAAAATTTATTTAAATATTTTCTTTCACAGTTATTCAACTCTTCCTCCAACCTGAGCATAGGCATTGACCCCGTAGTTAGCAAAGAGAGGCAGGAAGGCAGGAAGGCGGGGTTCTAAACAGCACTAAATACATGTAACTTCAGCTACGAAGCCTAAAATCTGTAAGGGTTTCTCTGTTCTTGATAACCAAGTGAGTTTATTCTAAGTGCATGAGTTTATTCTTCCTTATCTTTATTACTTTAAAATGCATGTGATTCTGGATCAAGTTATATTACTGAGTTAGATATCTTCCTAAGTGAATATATATAATTTTTGTTTCAAGAAAAGCTCTAAGATAGCATTGAATCTGCATAAGCAATTTGATCTTCCCACTTGGGATTACTCAGGTAAAAACCCTCTTCTATGATATATATCTCATTAATGCTACAGAATTTAGGGGCATTTCAATTTTGAGCCAATATTTCACTACTTTTATCTCTCTGAGAAGAATACTGTTCTGAATTGGAATGTCTCACGGTTGCCATCACCCTGACAAACTACTGTGTGTGCGCCTTCTGAGTGATAGGAATGCGGATAAATAGTGTTTCTTATTTTTACCACTGCAAAATGCTACCATAATATTTCATTTTGGAGAAAAAGGTTATGTGAATTTTCCAAAATTTAACTTGATGAAGATATGAAATCCTTTAATTTATTCAATTTTAAAAATTTAAAACATTACTTTCATCAAGATTGTGTGTATATGTGTGTATCTAGACAGTATCAAGAAAAGAAACAATTTGTTGATGGAGCTGGACCTTTATATATGCATGCTGCATAATTTCTTATTCTCACATATACTATGTACCTCAGATAATATGTATATAATCATGTGTATAAACATAGATTTGATTCAGTGAGTTTCTGATATTGCAATAAAATATTCTGCACACATAATAGACTCAAGAGTATCCAGTTAGATGTTGCTTAAGCTTCCTAAATTCGGTAAGTTAAAAATTGAGTCTTCCCTTTGCCATATCGCATCCAAATTTACTTCTTGTATTCTGTTTTCATGAACAGCATTGCCATTATTCATGACATTTCCCCCAACACATGGAAAGTCAAGTCCCAAATATTGTAATTCCTAAAAAACCTTCACAGTTAGATTTTCATCCAATTGTATTCCATGGAGTGTAAGTTTTGTGGGATGTTAATAGGCGTTGCTTAATAAAAAAAAAGAAAAGGAAGAGGAGGAGGAAGGGGAGAAAAAGAAAGCTTTTTGGAGTAATTATATTCAGAGAACACAGTATTAAGCAAAATAAACATAGTTCTTAACTTCAGACTTAGATGGAAACTTTAAAGAATTAATACACAGACTAATAACCACTCTAAATTAGCTTTAACTTGAACCATTTTTTAAAATCTTAATTAATTTTCGTAGAATGCATCGAACTAAGAATGTATGATGGAAACACTATTTGTTTTTTCAAAGAAGCATATCACTGCAATGTTTTGGGCAACAGTGTTAGCCTATCCCCTTGTTAACTCTATCTCCAAATCTAACTCTAACTCAAACCTCCACCATCCTTTACTTGGTTTCTGCTGAGGAACATCAACTATTATCCTTCACTTTACCATATATTGGTCACAGCCTACTCCTCCCAGACTTCACCCAGCTGTCAGACTGAACTTTCTACATGCTGTATCTGTCCCTAAAATTCTCTCCATAGCTTTAAAGAGAAAGTCCAGATGCCTTAACACAAAAAAAACAAAGTGCTTCATGGCTTCATATCTTTGCCCCAACTCTGAGTACAGCCCCACCAAACTTGGTGCCAGAAATGTCCCACGCTCTGCCATTCTACTGCATATCTGCGCCCCCTACCCCATGTTTTCTTGATCCCATGCCTGCCTAGCTGATGCTCATTCTTTAGGAATTGCCACTGGAGTCCTTCCTCAGTGATATCCTCTCCCCGTCACTCCCAGAGCCCCAAATCTGATGTGGGCATGCACTTTCCGCCACCATTCCCTGACTTACCCCAGGGCACTGAGCACTGAGTGAATTTTAACTACTGACTTACTCATTTTTCCTCACCAAGAAGTGTGACATTCATCTTCATGCCTGCAAATGGCTAGCATTGGTAAATGTTCAAAGAAATTATTAATTAGTAAATTAATTTCTACAACATGTAATAATATCAGTGTCAGCACCGGGGTGGGTCTTTCAGCATTCTAATGTCAAGGAACACTCTGGGCACAGGCTATATAGCTGAGTTATGTAAAGCCCAGGAGCCAGACCACCAGTTATCACAGCTCGATCTTTTACTAAGCATGTGATGCTGGAAGATTTGGCTTGGATGATTTCTAACTGATTAAGTAATAAACACAAGATTAAAAAGTTCAGAACTGTTGACTCCAAGTTAGTATTACATTTCCTCTCACTATTATACAAAATGTTTAGAGTTGCAAGCATCTAGGTTACTTGGAATTAACTTTTGGTATATTTGCATAGTTTTAGTGATCTCTAGTTGACTTACTAGTCTTACCTGTTTTCCTTGGTGCTTAGCACCTTCAAGGGTACTAGTTTCTCCATATCCATTACAGCATTTATCTGAGGCTTCCAGGTTGATATGAATAACAAATTGTGACCTATCTGAAAAGTCCATAATGCTCAAACTTCTGAATCCCAGGCATGGGGAAATCTAAGAAAACAATACAGTTCTCCCTGATTAACCTGCTTGTTTCCACTCTTGCCCTTGTAGTTTATACTCAACACAGCAGCCACAGCAATGCTTTTAGAGCTGAATCCCATCATGTCATTTCTCTTCTAAAAATTTTCAAGTGGCTCCCAATTTCAAATTTAAACCCAAAATCAGCTGTAGACTTGCACAAGGTCCTCCACAATCAGTACCCCGCCACTGCCCTTCAGCCTTTATCTCCTACTGGTCTTTTCTCAGTCATGCGGCTCCAGGATGACTGCTCTCCTCACCATCTTCTGAACCCAGAAGGTACAACCCCAAAGGCTCTGCCATGAATCTGGACAGCAGGCCCTCAGACATCCACATATATCACTCCTTCTCTTCAAGTTTTTGCTTTAATGCCAGCTTCTCAATGAAACTACCTTTCTGTATAAAAGTAATCCATCATATCCTTGATTTTCCAATACTCTCCTGTTTTTTCCCTACTACTTATAGTCATAAAAATGAACAAATTAATTCTTATTGTTATTACCCATGTCTGCCTATTAAAACATAATCTTCATGAGAACACAGGTTTATATCTTTTTCGTTCCCTGTATGTCCATTCCTACATACTAAGTGCTCAGATTATACTTTCTGCTTATATAAATTCATCCCAAGTCTTAGACTTCTGTGTAGAACTTGGTCTTAGTGTGGAGAGTGTTGGAAAAGAAGTCTGAACACATCTTGCATCTTAACATCTTAACTCCCAGAACAGAGCTTTCTAATTTTAGCAGGTATTCTGTGCTATAAAGTACCTAAAAAATAGAGATGAGAATTTTGTAATTAAATGAAGAGAGATGCAGCGGAATTGTTTGACTTACTTCCATCATTTCTGTCTTTTTTAGAAGTTGTGTTTTTTCTACATTTTAAACATCACTTGAAATTATATCTGCTCAATTATTTCCTCTCAATTCCCAGGTCAATGCCCTTGGTCAAGTTACTCTTAGACTATGTTACATTGTGCCATCGTATGTCTTCATAACACCTTTCGGTTCCTTGAGCTATAACCATTCTACGGTTTTGGGATCACTGGTAAATTCACCAAGTCCCCTAAAAGCCACACTATGCTGTTTTGTTCACCATGGTGTCCCTGTGGGCAAGTAAAGTTCTTCACACAGAGTAAGTGACAAACAAATACTAACTAAAAGAATGAAACTCTTACTGAAACCTTTGCAGTAGTCTCCCATCTACTCCCTTCGACTTCAGTTGCTCCTCTGTTTCTTCCACTCAACATTCTGCAGAGGCAGCATTCTTCTAAAAAATAAAATGTGTTCAATTCTCTTGCTTGCTAACAACCATGTATTACCACCTACAGGAGGAATCCAAATCCCTTAAATGTCTCTATAAAATGGTCCCAGACTCTTTTTATGGCTTTCTCTCTAGTGATTCATTCTACATCCTTCATATTCTAGTCATAGAACAAACAACATTTCTTTCAAAGTGTCTACTCTTCATACCAAAATATCTTTACACGTACTGTTCTGTCTGCTGGGAAGTAGTCAGCTCATAACTGTCTTGGTCTTGCAGGCTCTTTGGGGTTGACTGATACTGTTTATACAATAAAAAGCCCACCCTTCCTCCTTCCATCTGCTCATGATTTCATCTTATAACATTTATTATGATATACATGTTTTTTTTTCTTTTTTTATAACTGGTAAAGGTGGGTTGAATGGGCCAGGAAGGGAATGCTACAGAATGACAACCCACCACCCCTCTCCAGATCCTGCTTCTGAACTCCTGAAGTGAAGGGAGATTAGGATCATATCTAATTGAACTATCCCTGAGAAAATTAGTAAGGTACTTGGTATAAGCACATCCTTGGGTCCTTTGTGCCAGAGACAATAGTAACTAGGGAGGAGACCATCATCTTCACCTGGCAAGTAGCCAGAGCTTCCTATGACCACAGATAGCTCAGCATGGACATCCTTACTCTCCAGAGTCAGGTCCGGCAGTGAACATTCACCAAGTCACCTCACAGATGGAGAGTTGGGGAAAGGATGGAAAAAGAAGTTAAGAATAGGGCACATGCTTCATTGTGACTGTATAGTCACAGTAGTGTGAGGGGACATGTGACTCGTGTCTCTGGGAACAACCAGAAATGACCAAGGTATAGCCTGAAGTGAACAAGTATTAATCAAATTGATGGAGATAAGGGCAGCTTACAAAGCAAAAAAAATATATATATATTTGATCATTATAGACTAGTGAGGCCAAGGCATTTAGAAAATGAAGACACTCAGTGCAAGGGCCATGTCCTTACCAAAGCCTTTGTTGGAATCTTTTCTGTCTCCATCTTCTGTCCCTGTGAAATAACTTTCTACATGCCATTTAAGTCCTAGAGTCTAGATACTCTAGCCTTTTTGCTGTTGTCAGACAAATCGCCATTATACCTTAGGACCTTTTCACTTGCTGTCACTTCTGCCTTGAATTCTCTTCCTCTCAAAGAGCTCTATCACTAGCTTCCTCAATTCCTTCAGGTGTTTGTTTAAAAAGTACTTAAATGAAGCTTTTCCCAACTACCTGTCTAAAATCTCCATACCCTCAGTAGTACATATTTATTTACCATGCTTTTTGTTTTTATCTACTAGACACTAATCATATATATATGTATAATGTATATACTTCCCTTGATTTCTGTCTGTTTCATCCATTAGAATTCAAACTCTAATGAGAGCAGAAATTCCTGTGTCTGTTTTTCCTCACTGTTGCATCCTCACTGGCTAGAACAGTGTATAGTAAATAACACATACCTACAAACATTCATATAATGAAGGGATGATCTGTCTATATGTCTGCTTCCTCCACTAAGTAATGAGCTCCTTTCAGAGGGACACAGAGAGATGATGACTTGTTTTACTTCTCAGCCCTGCATCCAGCACAGTCAATACACACAGCACACGATGACTCATGTTTGGTATGTCTTCTATCAGATCAATGAAATCCATTTCAGGTACCCCTCCACTTCATTCATTTTTGTAGACTTTTACAGTCATGATATTTTGTGTAGTTGGAAGCATCTTTTTGTAATGCTTCACTGGATTTTCAAAGCAGTAGATTTGAGAGAGAAATTGTTATTCTCATTTCACAGCCAGGGGAGATTAAGAGTCAGGAGAAAATAAGACCCATATTTAAGTCAGTGACATGGTCAGGATTAGAATCTAAAATGTATTTGATACAGAATCCTCTGAATCATACTCATTCCAACAAATTACCCTTGGATAAATATGTTAGAGGAGAAATAAATCCTTTTGTTTTCAATGGGGAATGCATTTGTTGACATCTGTCTTTTCAAAGACAGAAAGAATACGTGGGTGTTTTCTATTCCTTAAAGCAGAAGAAACATAAATTCTCATCACTGGAAGTCTTTGAAAATTAAGTGCACTTGAAAAAGGGAAGTTAACACCTGGGTGACATTTTCTTAATTCAAATTACTGTAAATTTCATAAAAAGAAAAAAAGAAGTACACTTAAGGGCAAACTCAATTAAAAAATTTGGGGGCATATTTCAGGTTTCTTAGCAAGGAGAAATATAGAAATAAATGTAAGTCTATGAAAAGGACTTAAACATTTAGCACACATTTCAGGCTATCTTGTTATTGTGGGAGCCTGCTCAGAAGTCTTGTTTTAAGTAAACATTTATGAATAAACACTCAGATTTCTGTATGAAAATAGTCTACCTATAAGGCAAGTATCTTCCTTCTATGCATTGCTGTTGAAAAATGGTGGGTGGAAGAAATGGGAGAAATTAAAGTCAGGGGAGCAGTTAGGAGATTACTGTAATGGTCTAGCTCAATTTTTACTTGATTCAATCCATATTTATTCATCATCTACCTTGATACTGAAACAAGCAAGACAGACTCAGGCTGGGCTTGCTGCAGCTGACCAGTGATCCTCAGGTGTGATAGATACGGGTCAAGCAAAAGGAAGGTGCCAAGAGAGTACATGATAGTGTGACCTGTTACAGTAGTGTGCTTCCATCAAAGGCAATGTCCTGAGGACTGAAAGGACAAATTAAACACGAGAAATGTTTAGAATGGAAAAACAACTTTTAGAAAAGACAGCATCATCTGGGTTTGTAAGAGCATGAAAGGAATATAGAGGAGGACTACTACCCCTTAACATTGTGAAGAAGATTCTAGAAATCCTTGTTACCCCCCTACCATCCACTATTCCTCTCTCTCACTTACTCCACAACATTACATTCCTGTCTTCTGTGACCCCACATTTATGTGGCTTTGCTGATGTTCCTCTCCTGGAACTGCATCCCTTACAGCTCTACCTGGCTACCCCTTAAAGAAACTCCAAGATTTGCTTCTCTTATGACTCCCTGGAAAGGAAACTTCTCTGACTTGGCATTCAGGTTCATCTCATTCTTATGTTTACACACAGATGATGACCTTCAGATAAAATTTTGGCAGCTTCCCACTGACCGGGGTAGGAGCTATTTCTATTTGAATTCTACTTTTGAATAGTCATTGCCAAAGATTGTTTGTTTTTACTTTTTTTTTTTCTTTCCTGGTAATTAGAGATAATGCATTCCTGTTAATGTTTTATCTACTTTGTAGTTTGTTGGTGTTTGGGTCATTTGGTTTGGGTTTTTGTCTGGTCCCCTCTCTTTTCTCAGACATGTCTTCTAAGGATTATTGATCAGTCCCTACTGGCTGAGCCCAGGGAATAGGTGTGACTCCTTATTAGCCAATATTTATTCCAAGACAACCCAGTAGCCTCTGCTGTTGCCTTGTGAATGTGTCTTATCAGAGACTCACCTCCAGAACACCGAGGTCATTGACTATCACCCCCTTTCTCCCTGGTGGATAATCAAAACGGATGGAGTTAAGGATAGACATGTAGGAGTTGGAATGTGGTATTTTGTAGCCTCACTTCCTTTCCTGTGCTTTTATAACTCTTCATGGACCTTATCTGCCCTACTTAATCTGTCATCTTTGTGAAAAGGAGTATGAGAAGATACTTCACAAGTGATCCAGCAAATCTATTCTCATGTTCCTGCAGTTTCTACTTTACTAAAATCCCTAAGCACTGCCCCCGGATGACTAAGACATGGTCCCTGATGTCAGTGAGTTGGCATCTGTTAAATGTGTACTCAGCCACTAAACCCCAAGGGATTTGTATTTTCTTTATTAGACATGCATTTCCTGACATAAACTTTCTTTATTAAAATAAAACATTTAGCAGACCTTTCCTATTTTTTTTACCACCTGTATATGAAGCATAAATAGACACTTCAAACTTACAAAATAATAAAATGGCCATTTAGATATATAATACACAAAGAAAGCAAAACCAATTCTCTTGTAGTCTTTCTTTATTCAGTACTTTTAATCCTTGCTCATTCAAGATTTACATAGGCTATGAGTGTTGCCAAAGTCAGGGTAAAAACTATATATGGACTAATTAGCTTCAATGTAGGAAAAAATATTATGAAATTAAATGGGCAATCCCAGGCCAGTTGTATCAAAAAAGTATGCCTCTACTTACACAGTTTTTCATCACAGTATTCTCACAATTAGAAATAAACCAGCTAATGAAAAGCACTTTTATATTCTGCTCATAGTGGTTACTTTGGTCATTTCTAATTGATTTATCATGGACAATAAAAATTGAAAGGATCAATTTTGCTAGTGCTTCTCTTTGATTTTTTTTTATTCCACCGCCCCAAACCATCCTATTTTAGTTTATGCATAGTCATAAAATGTCTTTTATGTTTTTATTATAACCAACTTCCTTCCCCATTTTAGCAAAGCCTAAATTTGGACCAAAGTTCTAAAACTTCTTACGTTATACATAAAAGCTCCTTAAGCACATTTTCCATTTAGAAGAAACAAAACTTCTTTGGGGGGGTGATTGCATATACAGAGGTCTGAAAATTCAGGGAAAAAATAATTTACATTTGACTTGAACTCAGATAAACACCCTTCTTGAAATCTTTCCTTCTTGAATTTTTTGCTTCTTAAATATTTTGGTGAGCACCAATCCTCTTGATCATTGGGAAGGACATTCAGATCAGGGAGTATGTTCCACTTCTCTCCCTTTTAGTCCTCAAAGTCACTGCCTTTCACCCAAAAAACTGATCAACCATCCTCTTTTCTGTCCTGGGTCAGGCACCTTCTCACTTTTCTTCCAGATGCTCTATGTATTATTACTGTGTTCATAAGGTCTTTGCTGGCAACCAGGATTGGAATACCTTGAAATCCCCATCAAATCACTTGTTCCACTGATTATAATGGCCATTTTTGTGCTGGTAGAACACTGATAATTTCATATAAGACCTGGTGAGTGGCTACTAGGCATTGAGAAGAGAGTAAAGACTTTGAACAGCATCAACTAAAAAATTTATTTCAAATAATGGCTTCTTTATTTCCCAATTCTGGGCCTTTGACTACTTAACCTCTATAAACCTTTTCTACATCTAAAAAATAGGAATAATTACACAAAACCTGAGGTGAATATTAAATGAACAGTGCATGTGAAGTATCTAGACCAATTCATTCATATATAGATGACTGCTAAAAAAAAGTATTGTTTTTATTAGTATTAACACTATCATCACCTAGAAGAGAGTATTAAATTAAAATTATCTATAAATTTATTTTATTTATAGGTATTATATACAATATTTATATATTTTGTATACTTTGTATATTAACTAATACAGAGTATTATATCATTCCAAAATTAAGTAACTGAATATATGACTAAGGCTTCTACCTTCTGTCAAATGGTTTTTTTGAGACCCCTAAAATGAACCCATATATGTTGACACATACTCTAACCCTGCTTTTCTTAATCATAATATATCCTCTACCTCCAGTAGAATTCTTTAAATGTTATGTTCACTACTTGCTGAATTTCTACCTTGGGATTTCCTTCTATTGCCACATGAGAGAGGTAGTTGGAATAAATACTTTTGTATCTCAGTTGAATTTAAAGGGATTAAAGAATAAAATTATACTCTACAACACTGAGCTTGTTGGGCATACAATATGTGAAATGAGTTAAATGAGGAGAATCCAACAGTACTTTTCAGGGAAACAAACTAGACAGAATATGCCATTCTTTATGGCTGACCTTACAATATAGATGAGTATGCTGACACCGCTGGTTCAAGTCTCAATATCTCCATAGCCTTATATAAAATATATAGTATGCCGACTCTCTGCAGGGAAATGGTAAGGAGACCATTCATTCTAATCCTGCAAATATTTAACAAGTCAAAATCTCTGCCATATTACTCATTGCCCAGAAAATTACCAATAATACCTAAAAGGTACCTGAGATTTATAAATTTTGAAAAGATTTTATGTTTTACATCTATTAATTTTTGAAGAAGAAAATCATAAGTATGGAATAATCACCATTCACAGATACATAAAATAAAAAGCAAAGATTGTTATGCTGGATTTAAAAAACAGAAAAGAAAGCCTGACTAAACCATACCATATAGTAACATGCTTTAAATATGATCCAGTAATGCTGAAAGTAAAGGATGAAAAATGTATACACTACCATTCAAATATTAACTAAAAGGAAGCTGTATAGCTATACTAGTTTCAGAGAAAGTAGGCTTTAAAGCAACATAATAGAGAAAGAGGGACATCTCATTGTTAAAGGGCCAACCACCTATGGCAACCATCTAATAAAATAGTTTCATAAAACATAATGTATGAACTGACAGAACTAAAACAGTAAGAATAAAGAAAGGATGAATAATGTACTTAATATACCTTACCTAAACCTACTATGCCAATATACTAATCAATATACTAACACAATCAATATATTAATGTTGATCATATGATAAGCCATAAAAAAATTCTCAAGAAATTGTTCAAAGAATCAAAAATAACTTAGAATATTCTCCCTGACTGCAAAAGAATTTCACCACAATTCAGTAAAACATGGTAAATGGAATATAACTGCACATTTTGCAATTAAATAATACTTGTCCACATACTCATTGGGGCAAAAGGAAATTGGGAAATATTAAACTAAATAACACAGAAAATGCAACATATCACATATACCATAACTAACTCTGTGTTTATCAACAAATGTATAACTTTAAAGGCATATTTAAAAAAGAAAATCTATAAGTCAATGATCTAAGGATCCATCTCAAAAAGTGAGAGAAAATTAAACCACAAAGAAAGAAGGTGGCAGATGCATGAGTTTCCTACAGTTGCTAATAAATAAAAACAAATTGGGTAGCTTGAAACAACAGACATTAATTTTCTCAGAGTTCAGGAGGCTGTAAGTCCACAAATCAGACTATCAGCAGGATAGGTTCCTTCTTTGGGGCTCAGAGGGAAGATCTGCTCCATACTGTCTCCTAGATGCCCATGATTGCAGGCAATCCTTGGTGCTCCTTGCCTGGCAGCTGCATAACTCCGTTCTCTGCCTCTGTGGTCACACGGCCAACTTCCCTCTGTGTTTGTCACTCTGTCTCTTCTCCTTTTCTTATAAGGACACCTGTCATATTGGATTAAAGGACCACAGTACTCCAGTATGTGCCATCTTAACTTACATGTTAATTATACCTGCAAAGATCCTATATCTAAATAAAGCCACATTCACTAGTCCAAGAGATTGGGATGTGAGCCTATCATTATAGGGGATGCAATCCAACCCAAAACAGAGGGTTATAAAAAGCAGAACTTTAAAAAAAATTTTTTATAAAAGCACAGTAGTAAATTATAAAAGTCAAAACCTGACTTTTGAAAATAATAATAAACTAGTAATAGATATTTAACAAGGCAAATAAGGAAACACTTTAATTAAAGTTGAAAGCACCTTTTTTTCTTCCTAAGCAGGTATTAATTTACCTTATTATATATATGTGTGAATCATACATATGATAAAAATGAAGAAAAAAGTGAGATAATTCATGTAGTTGAAAGAATATGGTTTAGAAAGTACAAGAAAAAGGACTCAAGTCTCAGACCTATGAATTATGAACTGCTATAACATAGACTAATCAATGAAATTCTAGGAATTTCTTTTTTCTTATTTGTGAAAATGTGAGAAGACAAGCACAATTACCATCCCATGGTATTGGTTTTAATAGTAAATATAATTGAAAACATACATTTGAATAGTAGCAAAAATAAGTTTTAATGTGATTACAGAATATATACTGTGAATTTACCAATTGTTTCCTTCCCCTTGATCATTTAGATATGGTATAAATTATATATCATGATTCTAAAACTTCTTTAGAAAAATAAACTTCATTTTTAATATTGATCCCAGAATTCCTGTTAAAATTCATAACCTCACATGTCAATTTTGTGTTTAAGAAAAACTATATTTCAGTTTGCCCTCTGCCCCTTTCAATTTAGTGTGTGAAGCAAGATATCAAAATAGCATTTTAATGAAAATAGTCATTTCATGTAAAACATTCTTAAGGAGAGCAAAACACAAAGAATCTAATTGTGACAAAATACAGGATTGCGTTTACGGTTAGCACAAGATGGGGATCTGCTTCCCCAAATGATTTGTTTTATTTTCACAAAGTAAATATTTCAAGAACACATTTTGGGAAAAGATGTGTTTTCCTTTGAGATTCAGAAAAATGAACAAAGACATAATTCTTTACCCTGACTGCCATATACGGCTAAGTCCTCAAACAAGGATGTGATAACATTAGTATCTAAGTGTGGTTGCAAATAAAGTGGCAGGAGAAAAAGGCAGAGAAACCACAGCACGATGTGATTTAAACTGTGCAGAACAAGTTCTGGTCTTTCGGTGCCATTGTTTGAGCACTACATGGCCATAAACGAGGCGCACTGCGCTTCCACTTTGGGTTCTGCCTAAGTATTAGTGAATTATGGATTATAGCGATGTGGTGGAGCGTTCCTCCCGTGGGCCACTCATTGCTCTCTAGCTTCTTTCACAGCCTACATTGCTAGCATCTTGTGCTGCTTCTTACATAAACCACATGCTCCCTCCCATGAGAAGATGGGGAGACTCCGTCAGAAATCCTGGTGATCTTTCTATTACCCACGATCTGCAGAAGATGGGTGCAAAGTAAATTAGAGGAAAAAAGGAAATACAGCACCTCAAACTGGATAATTTTATCCAAGGAAAATATTTGGATTGGTCCCCAAAGGATATCAGCTGGTGCCATGATAGATGAGGTTCGATGTCCCATATGATCATTTTTGCTTTCATAGATACTAATATCATTACTGACTATAAATTTAGCCTTTCAAAAACCCATCCAGAGTGTTTATTTGATGACCTTCCTTAGGTTGAGGAATGTATTATTTTTTTAGTTTTATATATATTCAAAATTAGTTGAATGATTATTTTTTACTTAATAGGAGATATTGGTTATCTTCTATCATGATGCCATATTTTTGATTGTCACAACCAACTGTTTATAAAGCTTACCTCTGTTATATCAATCAGATTATCACACTCTAAAGCATGAAATGCCAGCTCTCATTTTTTTCCCTACCTTTTTGGTTTTGTTTTCCAAAGGATATCTCTTCCTTTGATCATTTAAAGTTTGAGACCTTATTTTAAGACATTTTTCTTTACATCTTTTTCCAGTAGTTCCTACTATAGTACTTAAATAAAACCTACAGTGTGTGAATGTTGTGTAAATAAATGAACCTTAATATTTTGTACTTTAATGAAGATCTATTTTAGCAGAATGTGAAATTAATTAGAAAAAAATTTTGTTGTAGATTCTCTAACATTACTATTAAACTCCTTTATATCAAACACTTCTTCAGAGGCACCCTTAAGAGAAAAGAAAATTTAAAAATATGCAT
The DNA here is from genome assembly GCF_040802235.1 of Manis javanica. Lineage (NCBI taxonomy): Eukaryota > Metazoa > Chordata > Mammalia > Pholidota > Manidae > Manis > Manis javanica. The sequence goes on along the minus strand of NC_133167.1, from coordinate 73,678,208 downwards.
CCCGTGTTTGAGTAATATACTCTAAATTCTGCAGCAAGGAAGCAGTCTTTTGAAAACTTATGATTTATAATTTAATGCACTCATAAATTTGTAAAAGTTCTTTAGCTGAAAGTATAATAGTAAATAAGTGTAGGTTTTGCAGAAAAAAATGTCATTTTATATACAACATTGTATTTGGTGAAAGATAATTGGCTCACAAGAAAATAAAAATAAAGTTACTTTAAAATGAACATGCATGCTATTTTGTGTTATTATGTATAGCCCTATTTATGTTCCAGGTACTGTTAGAAGTACAATGTTTACAACAGCCCTCTGAGATAGATACTGTCATTATACCGATTTTACAGACAAAAATACCAAGGCCAGGGAAGTTAAGTTGTAACATTCCAAGATTCCCTAGATAGTCATAAAGCAGCCCTTTATACCTGTCTGGTTTCACAGTTCATGCATTTAATCACTGTGCTGTACTTACTCTCTGGTATAAAAATAATGTCAGAAATAATGGGCCATTATACTCAGAATCAAAGGAACTGATAACAAATGAAACTTAAAAGATACAACAGCATGTAGCTACTATTAAATCCAAATGTGGTTCTAATTTGAATTTTATTAGTTCTTAAAATTTTTGTTTATATTTTATCTGTATTTTTGTTTTGTTTCATTGTTTTTTAAAGGCATAAGAAATATTTATATCTGGTTTTGTGTCTCTGCATATTTAAATAATGTAATAAAAATAATGTGAGCAAATATTGTGCATCTGTATTTTTTTCTTTTAAATTAATCCATACATTACTTGTGTGTCAAAAAACAGCTTGCTATGCATGCTTTTCACCAAGCTGATGTGTCAGGAGTGAGTTATATACTTGAGCTTCCTATTGTTTCTCTATGTTTATTTTATTTCATTTATTGCCTTAAAACTAATCACCTGCTGAAGCTATATTTGACTCATAAAGGCCCTAGAAAATAGGCTCTTTTGTGTTTGTTCATTTAATGCTTTTCTCCTTGATTTCTACTTTGTATGGAATTATTACTCTCACCACTCTTCCTTCCCCCCACTTTACGTGCTTTTGCCTGATACGATCTGCACCAACCCTTTTATTTTCTGTGATACTTTCTTAGGTGTATTTTTTTCTAAGGAACACATAGTTGACTTTTGATTTTCAATACAAACAGAATTTGTGTATTAAAGGAAATGCTAGTCTTATCCTTTTTCATCATGACAGGGACATTTGTTTTTCCCTTCATCACCATGTGTTTTGAATTGTGTCATTTCTATCTTTTGTTTTCTTTGTTTCTAAAGCTTATATGTTATATTCTTTGTATGTTCTATGTTCTCTTTGATGTTAAATTCTCAGCTGACTCAGAAAGAATCCAATCCAAACTCAATTTTATAAATAAGAATAGGAAAAGTAAGGCTCCAAAGCAACATGCTGACGGTCCTCCCACATCCTCATGAGAACCAACCGTGTATCAAGTTAACAGGCATGGATTGGGGGGGATTCCATGTGCTTCTGAGGCTTTGAAGCATCTACAGAAATCGAGTCTTCATTCTGCATTGCTGGCAGGCAATCCCCAGCGCAGACTGCAGCAAATGTGACATTTATCTGAAAGTCCTACCAGATAAATGCAGGATAGAACTTTTCCTGTCCATCTGCTGTAAACTCTCCTCTAAGAGCATCCCGACTTGCTGACACAGAGCTCATGGAAGAAGGCAGCACTGACGGGCAAACTGCTCCCAGTGTGTTTGGGAAGACGAGCCATGTGCTCATTTGTTTACACCAGGAAAGGATGGAAGACAAAGGAAAGCAACCTCATAGGCTTCCTCCGTGGAATTTCAGTTCTCTAGCGTGTTTCCGGTTAGCCTATTAGCATGAAAGTGTCAGATCTTCATCACAACCCACCGCTATATCACTACTACAGAAACCCCAGCAACCTGAACTACATACGGTTTCTGAAAACAATAGCTTAGGAAAAATTACCATATCAAGGAAAAACCTATCAGGAAAGAATCTCACAATCCACTTAACAGGATTTAAGGGATTTAAACTAAGCTAAATAATGAGAACAAGGATGTCTTATTTTGGCAGAACTAATGAAAGAAAAAGTGAAAAAACATTCATAAGAATTTGTTTAAGGTTTTGAGAAGCATTTTTGTAATATTTACAATTGATATGGCTGCAAGTGAAATACAAATCAAATTGGTGTTAAAAAATCTGAATTTATTGATAAATATGGCTAAACACAGGTACTTAAGTTACATCACCAGGAGGCAGTATTTCAACATTCGAAGTTAATTTCTAGGCAGTGTCACTATATGTTTATTTTACCAAATTCCAGTCATTCATCTTATCAGCTTCAAGTTCCAAAGAGAGTTTCTATTAACTAACAGTCTTAGAAAAAATAAAGGTTAAATACTGAGTTTTCACTGAATTTTTCACAGAAGGAAGGTCCCCTGTCCTTCCTTAAACACAGAAGGTCTCAAAGAGACTGAAGATACATTAGAAGGAATGAATCCTTCAGGAAAATCACTGTGCCCTCACTAGAAGAAGGGGTAAGCAGAAACCCTTCTTGTCTTTATTAAAACTTATGGTATGAGAACTTGGGTATTATTTTATTTGTATTATTAATCATTTTATTATGTATCACCTTATACAGAATCATCATAAGCACTTCCAATGTGATTTGTAATCTTATCTTTTTTATTACTTATTCCAATGTTTAACTGATTTAAATGCCCACCAATAGTTCTTTATTTCACAATTTCACCACTTTTGTGTTATTATGTGTAGCCCTTACTGAGTGACCTTAACATTTTTAAAGGGATGTGGATATATTTTCTGAAGCAAATATTTTATTATTGAGCATATATTTCTGTTTATAGTGCTATGGAATGTAAACTAAACAAGATAATATTTACATACTAAGTATATATTTTTAAACTATCTACACCCCAACTCTATGGAGGTGGAACCTAAGGGCTCATGTAATTCTGCCTTTCACTTTGCCTAGATGATTGGACCAAGGGGAATATTAGCTGTCAGCTGGCCAGTGACCAATCACATTTTCTCTTAAGACCTGAAGACACAAAGGCTGTGGGCAGCTATCAGGTTAGCTGCCATGAAAGGTCATGTAAAAGCAGGTGTAGGCATCAGACCATGGCAAAGCCAAGTGACATTCACTCCAAAGTCATTGAAAAATAAAAACAACAACTGTGACATGGAAACTGGTCCAGAAGAAGAAAAAAAGGCCAATTTGAATCCAGGAGAATTAAATACACGGTTGTCTTATTTCTGGGTATATATCAAGTTTGGAAAGGTGCAGCTTCATCAGTTTTACATGAAGATTTTTGTGGAATCTTGCAGTTCAAGAAGGTACTGGACAATAATAATGGGTCACCTACTTAAACACCCTAGGGCTTTCCCTTGTATTTTGCCATCCAGTACTGTAGAGTCAAGGCTGTGATCAGTCTGGCTATGTTATACAAGTTATTAGAGTTTTTAATCTACATGAATTCTCATGCAAATTTTTCTTTACCCTGTTAAATCATGTTTTCCAAAGTGGGTCATGGCTGAGTCTCTTTTTAGTTTATTAGGCTGAAATATAGTGAAGTTTTAAAATTTGCTTCTCTGTTATTTTATTTTTATAGTTACCTTTAGCTACATGATTATTACTTCTTTGCCACATGTTCTGATTTTTCTGTGCACATATAATTGCTAATCTAGAAATGATTTTATTTTATATTGTAACTATCATTTTGTGTTACTTTTATCTGCATTCTAGGAAATTGTCATGATTACACACTGTGGTTTTAATTTTTCTAATATCAATTTTGCCATTTAAAACTGTTGATGCAGTTTTATATATTCTTATCATATTGGGTTCATTAATACCACATAAGAACTAAAATGTATTTTAGAATTAAAATACTGTGCTCCAGAGAGCAATTTGGAGATAATAGTTATCAAAAAGTTCTAAGGAGAAGATAGATATACCTATGCAATGCTAATGATGAATGGATGTATCCAATAACAGAAAAATCAAGAAATATCTATAACTTATCTCAAACTCCTAACCTGTCTGTTTAGTCTTTACTACTTTCTAAATTCACCATCCATGTTTGACTTTTCAAACTAAGGAGACCATAACACATAAGCCAAAGGCAATTTTTGGTTATAATCACTTTATCTCAAGAATGTAGCTTGAATTTTTAGTGGTGCTGTTCTCAACACATCGCACCGTATTCCAAATGACCAGGATATTCTGGAGAACAAGTGATCAGATTCATTCATTCAATCTATGATTCACACATCCATTCAGAAAACACACATGTATCAGCATCCTGTACTATAGGACACTCAACCTGTTCTAAGGCATACAGATGTGTAGAGAAAGAAAAAAATGTGAAATAATGAAGCCAATACTTGATTATAGCTGTCAGTGAGTTCATAGTTTACCAGTAGAGAACTACAAGACTAGCTATGTTAGGAGAGGTTGAGTTTATTTTCCTCAGTTCTTGTCTGTGCTGCAACCAAGAACTGAAGGGCAGAGACACAGAAGTAAAAGTTTTATTTGAATCCATTCCAGAGGAATGGGCTAGAGCGAAGGTAGATAAAGGCAGGTTTACTTGAATAAAGCAGAGAGGAATGAAAAATGGAGGGAAGGGCAGCTTACTGAACTGCTGCTTGGCTTTAGGGCATAATCCCTTGCAACTCCTAGAGCCAGTGTCACATGGCATCCAGTGTCCACTTGAACTGCATGGTGTGGAAACTGTTAGAAATGGCATAAAACTAAATGTGACTTAGTCCCAGAGGTATTAACATTTAAATAAAATGCTATTAACAAGAATCCTACATGTCAGAACATGTACAGGGAGTCACTCTGGCTGGGATGGGGAGAGAAATTAAGAAAAATGGCTCTGCATCACTTCAAACAAACAAACAAAAAAAGATGCAGAAAAAGTTTTAAACCAAAATGTTAAGTTTTAATTTAAAAAAACTTTAAAAAAAGTTTTAAGCCAATAAAATTAAGACAAATGTAAAGAACGCCTAATGTGGATATAACTTGCTTAGGCGACATCTGGGGAAGAATGTGAACGCTGTAATACTCAGCCAGGGGAACCAGGGAGGGACTCTCAGGCTAAGGAATAAGGTGCTTGTTGCAACCGCCCTGAGTGAGCCTGCTCACCAGACACCCGATCTTGCAACACTGTCATTAAAGCATCGCTCTGCTGTTCTCTTTGTCTCCCTGTCCACTTACTAAGTTTGGACCAGTGAGCACGTTTCTCACAGGAACTATGTCCCTACCATCCCAGAATCTGGGGATGCCCCAGAACACTTGATGGACTGAGAGTATGTTCTGAGAACTTTCCAGAAGCAAAGAAAGGATATTTTCAGGCAGGCTACTAAAGAGCACAGTCATACAGCTGCAGTCCTGTCCAGGCCACCGGGGCGATGGGAACTTGCAAGCCCAGATCAGAGCTCTCAGCAGCCCCTCCCTACTCACCTGGAGTAGGACAGAGAGAGTGACCCACTCAAAGAAAGGTGAGTGTGGGCAACCTCCGAGAAGACATACATTTAAGGGTATAGGGTCTGGCATTTTAGAGGGCTTTTTTGGGTAAGGGTCAGCATAAGGCATGATGTATATAGGTGATTTATAATTCCTTTGGAGTTTTATCTAAAAATAGGGTTATTTGGGTGACTGTGTTGGTTTGGTACTTCAGCATTCTTTGTTCACATAGGTTTATTTACACTTCTGAGGTCTGTTACCTGCACTCGTTACAAAGTTACTTGATTAGGAGCTGGAGGAAGAGGAAAAACAGCATATAGGTTAAGTTAAAGAATAAGCTGGGCCCTTTAGCATGCTGACGTACATCTTACAACGACATGACCTGATTGGTACAGTGAAGACATGGGCTGCGCTGGGATACTTTATCTGGGGAATATCCAGACATTCCAAGTTACTCGTGGCCTTTGGAGCTTCAACTGATTAACTTATTAACTCTGTCTTTTCTGGCTCCCTGGTTTTATCTGGTTAACTCTTTGAGTCCCTTTTAGTGGGCTTTACTGACCTATTCTCCCTCCACCCACTCATACCTGTTTTTCTGCCTAACAGCTATAATGTCATCTTAGAAACAGTAAGTTGTCAATAGGAAAAGAGAGGGATAGGAGTATAGGCTGGGGAACAACAAATGAACAATGTGACATTACCTCCCGAGATAGTGAGCAGTTTACCTCTTGCTGTCTCTTTGGTCTTGACCTTTTACATTATTAGTATCTTTAATAATTCAGTGAGTAGCATATATGCATTCACGATGTGTTAATGTTTGCATCACCTCCAAGGTGTAATGAAAATGAGTTTTTGAAATTTTAACTAGAAAATGTCTAGGAAATTACAGTACTCCTGGTCTATGGCACAAAGATGAATCTAGAATATATAAAATCCACATCCACACTATTTCAGTCAGAAATGGCACTTCTGCTGTGAACTAAACTGAAGCCAAGCCTCCTCACTGACAGTTACTCCCTTCATTTTCAGCTCTGACAAGGACTGATCAACATACCCAATCTGCTTTCCTTCTTGGCTAATTTAAATCCCAACAGAGATACTTGTGCACAAATGAGTAAATAATATAAATGGTGCTTATCTTAATATGCTGTACCTGTTTGAACAATCTTCTTTTTTCATCTCAGGTTAATGAAAATGGGCAAGAATTAAATGTGTGTAAACATGTTAAAAGTGTGGAGAGAAATATAAAACCTATGACTGGAAGACATTTCTCTAGTTCCATTAGAGAACCAAGGAGCCAAAATCAAACAAAAAATAGTATCACATCATAAAGAGAAAATTATACAATAATCTGAACCTGAATATGTGTATATATACGTGTGTGTGTATGTATAATTTATTAGAAAAATTACTGTACCTTTTTTCTTCTCCATAGTTCAAATTTATGCATGGTTGACCTATTGCATTTGGTGATTTTTTTTCCTTAGGTTTCCTAGAGATCAATGTGACTTTTACAACAGAGGCTATAAATGTTAAGTGAGTACAATGATAAAAATTAAGCTTCAAATTGTGACTCTCCTACTTAAAAACTGGATGACCTTGGAAAAATTGAGAACCTAGTATTTAAAATAAAAATTCTATGCCACAGTAAAAATTATTTGAAATATTTCCTTTTAAGTACCTAACACTATACCTGGTAGATAAGAGATAATTAATATTGGTTTTCTTTAACACATACAGACACACACACACACACACACACACACACACACACACACACACACAGCCCAGATTTTCCTTTTTATTCCAAAAGAAGTTCTTTTCCTAACTGGCTGGGAATGCTATGAGAAGCCGCTGCCACGTGGAGAACTCACTCAGTTGGGAGAACTAAAACCCAATACTTTTCTTCTTTTTGGGGGCCTTTTTAATATTTTGATTTTCCAAATAATATGCAAGGCATATATTCAAATGGAATCTTAGAAGTAAACGTGATACTTTTAATTCAGACAAGATAATCAAATCCCAGCAGGGAATACTTTCATTCTTAACTCAAAACAAAGAAGTGTTTTCTTTCTCTGTGGGCATGGTGGAGATTTGAAGACATATCCTTACATCATAGCTAGATGAAAAGTAAGAATAGAGTTGTAAAGACAGGTGAATCAATAGGTAGGTAGAGAGGGTGAGTAGGTAGGTAGACCTATGTTGAAATTGTATTTCACATGCCTCCATCCAAAGTCAACAGAAAGGAATAGAACAGAACAAATCTAATATGGATTTCAATTCTGAAATTCTATGATCCATACACACTGATACACAGTAAACACTGTTTTAAATTACTTGACCAACTAAGAACTTCCAACAATTGATATTCTAGTATTTTCTGGTAATACATCAGTGGATTAAAAAGTGTCTAAAGTGAGCCAGATCATGGGACTTGTACTTGGGTACCTGTACTTGTTGGAAGCATTCCTTGTTCACTGGTCTAGCTCTGTTCTCTATTACTGCTTTTGGTAAACAACACTAATGAATTATTTAGGCATCCCAGAAAATACAGACCTGGTATTTTTAATCTGAATACCTTTACAAGCCTCCCTCCTTTCCCAGGATCTGCACTTAGATGGAGTGAAAGATCAAGCAGTATGGTAGTGTAATCCTGCTGACTGGTACAGTTTGAGGGGTGGTATCGTAAGGGTAGGGGCGTCGAGATCAGAGACACCCTGAGTTGGATTTTGCTCTGCCACTCTCTGGTTTTGGGATTTTGCTGAAGTCTTCTCAAAGGGTTGTTATTAGGATTCTATGAAGTAATTTATGTATATCATTTCTTTACCTGCATGGTCTGTGCAAACAGTAGGGCAAGGCTGAAATTTGCTGAACTAAATCAGGGAAAAAACCAACAAACAAAAAACCAATATTCATCCTTCTACTCCTTTCTTGTGTGTTCAGCAAAGTGCAAATTCTACTGGGAAACTTGAAAAGGTATAAAATCAAAGCAGGGCAATCAGAACTTCTGATGGAAAAGAGCTAGAGGAAGAAGGTAAGGGAACTATCAGGACCATTTCCACTTTAGACTCAATCAGTACGGATGATTCCATTTTTTTTTTTCATGGAAAAGAGGAAACATACTACATAGAAGGTGTTTTCGTGTAAAGCAAACATACCAGTCTTTTGCAAACTGATGGTTTCAATGGAACTTTTTACAAATGTTCTTCATTTTACCATTGTAGGAACCAAAAGAGGAATTTGAAAGAAGGAAGCAAGGGCTGGGTAGAAATGCAGACACTTAGATCTTGCACAAATATGCCAAGTGCTAATTTAATACATCAGAGCTTTAGCCACATGGGAAGGAGATTTCTGGATGCAAAATGGCTAAGGGAAAGAGGAATGAATACAAGCTAACAGGACTTTTAAGACAATATAGGATAAAATATCCTGTCCTGTTGTTTATAGATTTTATACATATATAGTGATTTTATGTTATTAAATTAACAATTTTAGAAGCTGGAATCAAAATTGTCTTCTTGTTGAGACAATGCTTCTTGTTCTCCTTTTTCTGAAAGATGGATGAAATAATGCTTAGAATCTGGGTTTCTCCCTTACTTAAACTGTCCACTGTAGGGTTTGATCTGCAGAACATGGGGAAGGGGAGGGCGTGTGTAAGCAACCATAAACACTAGGAATGTGAGATCTCCTTCCCACAGCAGTATGCTTGAAGATTTGCCGATCTTACAGGAGGTGTGATCCAAATATTTGGGCTTTGGCTTCATCACGGTGTAAGGGAGGCATCATTAGGAGCTACAGAGAGTTGGATTTGACCTTAAGAGCCTCCATAAACTGTCTATCAAGCCAGGCATCTTTGGAGAGTACAGATTGAAATTGGAGACCATGCAACCCACTCTGGGAGTTGCAAGCCATATATATAATGTGTGTTAAACATGGAATGGGTGATAGTATAGCAGTCTTTCTATATAGTCTATTCATTTTAATATTTAAAGCCTCACCAAAAAGGATTAGGGGGAAAAAAACCTACCTAGTATATGATTATTTGGTATACTTTGACTTTGTTTCAGAAAAGTATGCCTAACAACAATACCATTAACAAAAAAAACTTCTGATAGCCATTCCTGTTCTCCTTGGTAAGTGATTTTGACTGTCCCTTGTAGTTGATCTGCTCAGACTTGCAGACCCTGTAATATTTGAAGTTGAAAAGTAAATTGTATGTTACAGTAATTCTTCTGTTTTTGTTGTTCCCCCCAGTACCCATAATAATGCCAAGAAGACAATAGGCATTCAAAAACTATTTCTAAATTCACATAGACTTCATTTTTAGAATCTTTCCTAATGTGAACTCTAAAAGAAAACCAAGTTGTGTTTAATTCCTAGATCTGACATTACCCCTGGGAAGCTACTTGACTTCACTGGGATTCTAGTTTCTTATCAGTAAACAGTGATAACAAACCTCACCTCCGAGGACTTGTATATAAATTAGTTACGGGACATAACATTCCACCATACTTGGGAAACAGTAAATCATCAACAAGTGTTAAGTCTTATTATCTCCCTTTTTAACATTTTGTCATCTATCAATATGTGTTACAGCAGGTATCAGATACAGGACAGTATTTGCTTCTCTGGAAATAAAAAATAAAAAAAGAAGATGAAAGTAAATATATTTAACATGAAAATTTGATAACACACTTGCTAGTGTTCCAGTTAAAACCGGTATTTCAAGGTGTTGGGACAGGTAATTTTTTGAATGAATACAAATCAATACTTATATAGAGAAATAGCAGTATGCCCCAATCCTCTTTAACAAATTGTAATAAGATTTTTAACGTTTCAAAATTGTATGTTTAACTTCAAGGTGACTAATACCTTATTAGTATTTCTTCCAAAGAAAGAGTGATAAGTTCTGAAGGAATTTTCTTAATGAGTCTAGAAGTGGCCTCAAAATCTTTCTGAGAGCCCATACAACAGATAAAACTTATTTGCTATCAATGTCTAGCCTTTCTCCAAACTGAGAGTCTAGGGGATTGACTGTTTCCTGTAATTTTGTTTGCTCAGAATTAAGCAGAAAGCATCTTTAACTCTTAGCCAGAGTCTATGGGACCTTTTCTGAAACAGACTAATCTTATCTCGTTTCCTTTCTCTCTTATCAGTTCTGATTTATTTTAATGAGCAGCAGCTGACCAGTTTAAAAGTTAAATTACTTGTTTCAAGTTTTCATTTAAAAATGTTTGTTTGTTGACTTTTTGCATTCTGTTCTTTACTCTTAGATGATCAATCACAATGACAAGCTGGGATTCTGTCATCACCGTGGAGTGTTTCGTGCAATCAATAAAACGACAACATGAATAGTCTTGTGTGCTACAATATGCGTTAAGTGTTTTCTTTTTAAAGTCAACGTGAATCATCTGATTGTTCATATAATATGACGATTTTAAGGAAATCATTCACTTCCTGTTGCTTGCATTTTTCCCATTCACATTGAAAACTGTTAATGGTAATGACTAACTTGCTTTCTTTAAATTGAAGTTAGAATGATGACACTGCATATGCAACTGTTTTTGAAGAAGGAGCAATTTTTGTTCATTTATTTCTAAATTGATAAAGTAGAGACAAAGAACATTTTAGTCCCATGCCAGCATTCATTCCATCAGTGGGTCATCTTTTCCAATTTGTGGGGCCCGCATTATACCCCATGTAAATGTTCCGTGCTTATGGAGGAGATCATTTCACTGTATCAAGCATACCCTTTCTCTTTCATCTGTGTTTTCTTGCAAAATGACTTTAGAAGGACACTCACAAAGCTGGAAATGCATTGCTGATTTGTTCCTAGTCTGTAATATCTAGGCACACTGTTAAATGACCTGAAATTTGAACTTGCATCCAAATTGTGAAAGATTCAAAATCTATTTTAGTTCCCTGAGCAAATACAGTTCTCCTCAAAGTGGTGTTATTTTAATGTTAATGGTTTAACCCAATTAGTCCTTATATTTGCGACCCTGAAGTATTAAGTGCGAAAACGTTCACCTTCAGGTTTTTACAGATTTTTATTTATCCTGTGTCGTATATGCCTCTATTATTAAGGCTCTACCTCATGTGCCTTTCCCCTGAATCCTTATGTAAAGGCATTCAGAGCCTAATGTGCTTATAACTATTAAATGCCACGTGTTGGTCTTCTGTGCTATAATGAAGTACATCCGCGCCTTGCGAAGCTCTCTGGCAGCTATCTCCAGAGTTCACCGTCCGCCAGTCAGCGTCCACAAATGTAACCACTTAAATCTGATCCCACTGTCTGAATCAGTTACTCAGGTAAAAGGCAGCCAAGATCTAAGCCCTGCTCCATGTGGGACCCTCTTAATACTTCCCCCCAGAGTGGACATGGTTTCTCTTACCAGGAGTGTCTGTTTTTTGTTTCTTTCACTCATTCTTTATCTGTCTACTCCCATGTCTCCTCCTGGATTCTTGCGCACGCTGCCTTAAGCAGGAACCAATTATGCAGAATTTAACCAGAGGCTTTCTGAAACTCAAACAGTCATAACATATGTACTGTCACTCTCAACATTGCTGGTACCGCTTCAGATTGGAAAGGATGTGAAATAGGCAAATATGTTTTCTCAAACTAAATTTATCATTTCTGTTTTATTCTCTGGGTTAAAAGAAATCACAAGTCAACTTTTAAAAAATCTTTTTTAAATACATATTTATGCTGCATAATTCTCAATCAGATTTCTAGAAACTACTTGGTTGATGGATTTTCCTTGAATCATTTTTAAGCCAATGCATTATTCTGTTTCACTTATTTTCCATCAAAGTGAAATTGTGATAGCAGTATGCAAAAAGAATTTAAAAATTTAAAAGCTCTGATACAGATTTACATGTTTACAGAAATGGCCAGGTTTTATTTGCAGCTACCCTTCAAAATAAGCTAGAGATGTGTGTTAATACATGCTCTCCCAAGCTGCATTTTATTAAGCGCAATCTATTGCACCTCATTATTCTACTGCCTATGAAAGCATGGCTACAGTTCATTTCATTTTTAGATAAGTGAGTAAGCCTTTATTTGGTATCATTACGATGGCTAAATTTTCTGAGCTTGTGTTTGCTTCCAGGACAAGAGTGGTAAGTGAGTTTGTTTTGGCATTTGAGTATTCAACAGTTTTCCCCATTTACTGGTGAGGAGCTGTTGGTGAGCATTTGATTTGTGCTTTATGAACTTCATAGACAACATCATATTTATTTTTTTCTTACAGAATCTTTTCAGGCAAGTGTTAATAGTTGTATTTTTTTCCAGATGAGGGAGTTGAGATTTACAAGTCTTAGTAATCTGTGTAAACTCCATAGTCAAACTATTCAAGTTTGTACTCAAACACCAGAATCTTCTGAATCTGAACTATTATATTCCTAGCCACTGAATATATGCTGCTCCAGAAAACGTATATACATGCACAGAGACCCAGACAAAAAAAAAAAGTGCCTCAAAAAAGAAATCTCTTTCATGAACTCAGCTAGAGAGAAAGTTGAATGAGATCTTGCAATTTCCCCTGGGTGACCACGATTTTTTACTGGGAAAGGGAAAGAATTAGAAACAAGGACTAAAACTCTACCTTAGGAATTATCATTGTTTTTAGCTAGCCTGTAAATTGGAAACCTTTTCCTCAGACCAGGTAGTGAGCACTTTTGGGTTTGTGGATCTTGATGTGGTCTTTATTGCAACTACACAGTAACTCGGTGGTAGGCTGGAGCATACTACATACTCTACTTATTGGAGTCTGGATTTTGTAAAGAGGATATAGAACGAGGCACAGGAGGAGAGCCATGATCTTAAGCTTATGCTACTCTGGTACAGTCCTTCCATATTCAATATTATTCAATATTATTCAATATTAGGCTTTACCAAGAAAAAAGGCTTCTCAATGGAGCTCTGTTACTATCTGCAAAGACCAGACCACAGAAACTAGGTTTTTACTCTGATGAGGAAAACTGGCATCAGTTATTGGCTATGGGGGGAGTGGTGGGGGGGGGAAGAGGAAGGCAACTTTGCTGAATGTAGAAATTCTCAGGTAGTAACAGTATAATCTCAGTGTGAGCACTTGGTAGTTAGTGACAAGTTCTGGAAGAAATTAGTCACACAGATGCAAGGCTCATTATTAGAGGTTTGGAAAGAAGATAACACAAGTGGGTTGCTCAAGGAAAGAACTCCACATGGAGATGTAGAAAGTTCAGTGGAAATATTAAAAATTAGCCTGTGAAGTGGTGTTTGACAGCAAGGTGTTAAAATAGCCAAAATGCAGCCAGAAGAAAAATAAAAGTTGATGTAAGACCTCAGACATGAAACAGTAAGGACTGTAACACATTAACAAAAAGGGATTTGAATGTTAAAAAGATGTTAAAAATATGATACACATTTTGAGTAATTCATTTCAAATGAAATTTAGAAAAAAATGCATGCATTTGCTCTTTTCCACCTCAAATGTAGGTCAAGAATAAAGTACTGGAGGTGGGAACAAAGGCCCAACTGGATTACTGTTGCATGAAATTTACACACACACAAATATTCATGTAACAAAACTATTACATAATAGCAGTCTTTTGTGTCACTCTACTTTATTTTGCCTCCCCATTTCCAGGATCACCTCCTCTTTTCATCTGGTCAGATATCCATGCCAATTAAGTGTTACTCAAATGATTGTGAACACCTAATAGACTTCTTGTTAAACTTAATTGGCCACCACCAAAATTTAGCATATTGTCTGGGTAGCTCTGAGTTATATGGACTCATAAAGCAGGAAGGGAACAGTATTTCTGATGTCTTTCTGGCTGGACATTTATACATAAAACCATTCAGAATTATGATTTTTTTCATGGGGACTTAGATTTATGACAACATACAGATGTTTCCATTTCACCTAGAGAAAAAAAATCTGCTATATAATATCAAAGATAAAACTTAATTGAACCCACCAGATGATGATAAAGAAACAATGTTACACTTCAGATGACTTAACTACAGCTTTGTCCCTGGCGCTTTTCTCCCTAGCACCCCTGTGGATTTCTTCCATGGCCTTTCCCCTCTTTGAAGTCAGTGGGAGCTCTGAACCTAGAAAAGTCACTCAGAGTACAGACCGCCAGAAGGACAAGGCTATTTGACTTTCTGCCCTCCCAAGGATCATGGGGTGAATGAATTAGTAACCAGAAAGAAAAAAATACATATAAATATCCTAACCTTAGTCCAAATGCAAAGCAAGCATTTTTCTTTTTCTTTCTTGAAATTCAGCAATGTTTCCTTCACTTTTAAAAAAAATTTTGCTTTTACCTTTGCCCTTCCTGTTTCCAACAGGGGTTGGAAGTACTTAAAACTCTTCAGAAAGTATGCTGTGTTGATATTTCCAACAGAGACTAGAGCAGAAAGTATGACTTATGAACCTCTACCCTTCTGATGCACTATCACTGAGGCTGGGCGTGCAAAGCATGAACGTATCAGGCTTGCATTAGCCCTCAAGGGACGGCCAAGATCAAGGACTCGTTGATGGGGATTTCAAAAGATGGATAACCAAGCAGCCTCCTTCAGCGTGCATTAGCACTAATAATTAGTAGAGAGCATTACCCATGCTTTCCTTAAAGCAGAGATGTTCTTATTTCACTGTATATGATTTTTAACAAATATCATTTATTAAAACATTTTTGAATCCTTAAAGGAAATATATTTTATAAACCCTTACCATAATGCCCCATCATTACATTTCGTAACTATTGGTATTTATTAAACATACAATTGCTATCTTATTAAAAGTTAATGCCTATTGGACCCATTTATTTTAATAGATTACTACTTTAGCTAGTTAATATCAACCTCTCCTCTACTTGCCAATGGATGAATAAAATATTTAATTACTGTATATTAAAATTTTCAGGGTAGTTTATTTTTATTGCACTATTAGATTTTCTCTTTTAATCTTCTTTGACTTTCCTGGACCTGTGCAATTCACCTGGCAACTTTTCAATCACATAAGGTACAGACATTTTCCTTGGTTTTGCAGTTAAGAAATGTGTCTGGTGTATAGTGAACCAATAGATGGATTTTGACAGTGATCAACTGAATTTATTTTACTTCATAGGTGTTAATTGAATGCTGTTTACATGTAAGAAACTATGTTGAATATTTTAGGGGACAGAGAAAGAGGCTGGAGAGTAAAACTATCTGCCCAGAAACAAGGGGTACCTGGGTTTTAACTTTGAGTGTTAAAACTGGAAAAGTCCCAGGCAAACCAGGACAGGTTTTTCACCCTGATGTCCTGTTCTTAGGAAGCTTACCTCAAGGAGAAGAGGTTAATGAATAAAGAATAGATGCCATCATATCACCTTTCATAAGATGGCCCACCAATACAAATAGGTACATATTATTTCTGGGTAATTGGCCAGAAAAGATGCTGTTATAGTAATTTTGTTAATACTGATGATAGTCACGATTTTGGCCTTATTTTATTTAATGCAAAACCTTGTAGGACATAGAGGTATGGTACTCTTCATCCTACAGATCAAAACATTGAGGCCTAGGAAGGTTGAGTAACTTATCAGAGGTCAAAAGTGTAAGGTATAGCCAGGATTTGAACTTGAGCAGTCTAGGTTCAGAGCTCAAGTTCTTAACCAGAATTATTACCTGCCTCAGCAGTAGTGCTTGATTTGGCATTAGGGCAATTATTACTCAATTTAATTGGGGGCCAATCATCTCACTCTTAGAGCTAACACAGCAAGTGCTACAGGCTTGAACTAGCTTTCCTAACCGTCAGCCTAATTTTTCCATTATACCACAGTATCTCTAAAATAATAGTTTACTTTTCTTATACTTACCTAGCATAATGTTAGCCTGTATAGTAGCATTTTATTCATTATGATAGACAAAGAGGTATGGGAGAAATCAAAGGAATTTTGGAAATGATCACTTTCTTGGCATTTATAATCAAGCTGGGAGAGGAAAGATTTGTTTTGTTTTATTTTGGATCCCTTTATTACTTTTCAAGCTGCGGTATTCTTATAGAGATGTAAACTGCATTTGAACAAGGAAAAATAATAGAGGGTTTCCACTCTGGTTGAAGCAGGTGAGCAAGATTTAGAACTCCAGCTACTTGACACCCCATTCCTCTTATCGCCCAGGGCAAGAGCCCACCTAGAATTCTGACCGGCATGGCTGGAGAACCATTAGTGCAAATTTGAGGGCCTTGGTATCTATGGTCACATCTAAGTGAAATAATGAAGATCCCTGCTGGTACGGTGGGATTTGATGTTGGCCTCAAGGCATATGTAAGGTTTCACTGATTGTACTTAGGAAGTCATTTTATTCGGTGGGGGTGGAAGTAAAGCTATTTAACAGAATCAGTGAATTTACATTGAGAGGTGATGGCAACAAAGATGGTGTAAGCTTACGAAATGTTTGACTGTGACGTCATGCCTTATAGACTATTTTGTAAGAAATGATAGTGGCTAAAAACAGGTAAATCAAAGGCATGAAGCTGATGAGTCCTCAAAATAGGCTTAACATACATGAAATTTTGTTCCCTATTTACCACACTTCAAGGTTTTTCATGACTTCAAAGATACGTGATATTGGCAGAACTCTCAAACTACTAGAAAAATTAAAAATTCAGCCCTATTTCATTTGATTATCTTAAAGAACTGTAAACTTAGCATGAGAATCCACCTAAATGTATAAGAAGACAAAATAACACAAAGTCTCATTAAATGACATGGCATATTGGTGAAATGTGCAGACTTCTACAAGTTGTCAGGAGTAAGCAATGATGTGGCATGGATAATTCTACCTGACTACCCCATTATTTAAGCTACAAAGTTTTGTTTACAGATGAAAAAGAGTTCAGGGTGTATCACTGGAATCCCAATTTATGTTTCTGGTCATTACACAACGATAGCCATCAGAACAGGAAGAGTCAAGGATTTTACGATGTATTATAATATCTAATTGACTTACATATAGTAACCATAAGGACATTAAAATTAAGTAGAGAAATATCTAAAAGAATTTAACCCAGAATATCAATATTTCAATTTCTCAATAAAAAATTGAGAATTTAGCCAATCAGGGTTGATATAATTAGGCTTTTAAATGTACTGAGTAATTAATCTAGTCTTACACTTTTATATTGAGGTCTGGTAAAGCTTATACATACTAAGGAATGATTTATGAGAATGCCACACATATTTTACTTACTTGGTTCATAAGATTCACTGAAGTACTTTGGATAGTTTATTGTCAACTGGATAATTTTATTATGTAAGCATAGAAGAAGATATAATCATTCCTCAAATAGTTTAAAATGGTTGGGAAGTGTATTTAAATAAGTTTATAAATGGAAAAAGCACTTACTTACAAAAGCCTCTTAAGAGTGATTAGCATTTGCTAGGCTTACCAATAAATATTAAAGTAAAAAGAACAAAAAAAACTCCTACAATTTAAGGAATGTAATTTCAATATATTTAATAGTGAATGTTAAATCAAAGTATTTGTGAACAGAAAATCATCTCTGAGGACATAAAAACTCACTTTGACATTAAATAGATGAATTCACTATAAATTGAAATACTTTTGTGTTACTTAGCAATAATGCAACTATTCAGACATGGAGAGGTAGTTGTACTAAAACAAAAAATAAATAAAAAGCTACCATGTGACAGAAGACACTCCATGGAAAGTAAGGAAAGGTTGTATTTTCAACATGTCTTAGCCTCTAGACAACCAGGAACTGAAATTATGAGGGGAATCAGGGTAAATATTATTACATGGAAGAAGTTTCCATGGCTGAACGGACCACTTCACATCTTGCATAATGAATGCCATCATCTCTGTCCTAACTTTCATGCCACCTCAAAACACAAAGTGATTGAGTTATTTTACACTATAATTAACAAGTAGATGATGACTCCAGCCTTAATCTCATTTGATTGAAAAGGTATGGCATTCACGATTGAAAGTAAGTGTGGGCCACATAGTGAACACTACATTGGCATTCAGTCCAGTTGATGCCTGGGGTGGAGTGAGACAGGCGTCTGCTGCTTATATTGCGATCATCCATTACTCTTCAAGTCGGCCAGGAGGGCAGTTCTATGATAGTATGAATGATTGAACGCTCTCCTATCATTCTGAACATAGTTGATAAAGGAGATATTTTGGGCTGACTTTATTACATAGTTATGTAGCCCACATAGCCTAATAGTATAATTTAACAATCAAATTTGAAAGCCATTTTGTTTCCTAAATAGTTTGGAACCCTCTGGAGGCAAACAAAGCCCCACACACTTTCAGCCACCACAGAGGCAAAAGTACTCATTAGTGAGAACCACATCAAGGCAACGGTTGGGGGTTTTCTTCAAAAATGAAACATTTGTGGCCAGCTGACATTGCAGAAGGTTGGGTTCAGCAAACTGTATCAAGAGGGAAGTGTTTGCTGACAGTTTGACAAAAGTACATGTTGCTTTTCTTTACCAGAGGAGAGGTTAGGCGTTATACCACCACTCCCAATGAGACCTTGGGGTATTGTGAGCTATCCATTCACAGCTTTCCCAGTGATGAATGAGGTCTTAGCAGATGCCTTGCAGAGAGGGTTAGAGAAGAATAGATTCCTCATGTGTCTGCCCTTTCCCCCCCAGATTGGGCAAGGCAGATGATTAGGGAAAAAATGGTCTGGGCAGTTTAATGAAACCCATCTGCTTTAGCTGTTAATGGAAAAGTTCTTCAGAAGCTCTTAAAAACAAAGCGCAATTGAGTTTTAAAAATTATATATATGTATATATCTTTATACACACAATCCCATACACATGCACACATAGCAAAACATTGATTTATTTATTCCAAGGATAAAACCTTCCTTGCCTGCATTCCCAGAGGAACAGGTAAACATTGATGAATCCACATCAACATGGGCCCCTGACTACCCAGCTTTGATATCACTAGATGGTTATGTTGATTGAACATAGAGGAAACTGAACCAGTGTAAATCCAAACCATTTTAACCTGTTAGGTTTGCTAAATAGCATAGGGAATTTTATAGTGAAAGATAGTTTGTTGAAAATACCTGAATGTACTGACTACATGAAGTCTTGAAATCACACTGACTATTCCCTCTATCACCCGCCACACACAGGACTCACTGAAGCAGCTGAGCACTAAAAAAGAAGGGGTGAAATGGTTATTTCAACCTATTTGCTTCACAAATAATAGATGATACTCCAAAGAGATTTTATTCTACACTTATTTAGACACTCTCTCATTCCATATGATATATATTTTTGTTTCAATCAGGTTTATATCAAAATTCAGTTCATTTTCACACATGTCCAATATTTAGTACATTGAAAAATATGAATAAATATATATCTTGCATAAGTGTCTGCTAAAGAAAGAATAAAACATGCACAGAAATACGGGTGAAATTAAAAAAAGAATAAAGCATTAACTCTGTTGAATATTTTTATATTGAAATTTTGATACTTTACAACTGTCTTGGAAATGGGTTTCAGCCCCAAGCAAGTTCACTATCTATTCAGGAAGACTGAGGAATGACGATGGAACATTCTTGGGTTGAAAGGGTTTATTACCCGGCTTGTTCTCCCGGCAATAGGTTGAGCACTAGAATTACGTCTGCAGGTCTGTAATCCTCGTCTCTGCCTCCGCCCAGAGCACTGGGCTAAGCTCTTTATATAGTGACTCAGTCAATAATAGCTTATTGCCTACGGGTGTGGAAGCAGTAGCCTAGCAGCAGGCCAGTTACATCATCAAGAAGTTCAGTTTTAGGTGAGGATCCTGGCCATAGGAACTCAAACTTTCCCTTCAATAACATTTCTTAAATACTTAAAAACAATGTATCATGTTACCAGGAAACTAATATTAGTAGAGAAAAATATAATGGGCTGACATATTGTAAGTGAATTGAAATTTGGGGAACTAGCCCTTAAAATAATTTCAATTTCATTAAATTTATTTTTATTGAAGACATTCTTCATAAGATGAAAGTGTTTCAATTGTCTAGTTCTTCCAAAATCAGGGCATTTTTCAAATCTATGAAGAACAACTAGGAAGCTACCCTAGTATTTATTTAATTCACAGCAAGGGACAATATTTTTAACTATTAAATGTCATGTTTATTCTATTTTATGAAGAAACAACTCATAGCATCAGTTTTAGAACATGAACTCTCATCTACTTTAATGCATATAACTTGCTTAATTAAACAGAGAATGTCTATACTAAGGCAGGCTTAGTGGGAACATGTTATAAAACCTTTAGAGACCTTCATGTCTATACCAATGGTTTGTAAACTTTAGAATATTCCAGAATCATCTGAAGGGCTTTATAGAACATTGCTGCGCTCCACCCCCAGAGTTTCTTATTTGGTTGGTCTGGCCAATCATATGCCTTTTTTATAAGTGCCCAGGTGATGCAGCTGTGGCTCATCTGAGGTCTACACTTGGAGAACCTCCAGTTTATAGTACCAGTTTAATCACTACATGCAAACCCACAGTGGGAAAAAGAATGAAATATGAAATAAAGAGGTAAGTTAACCACAAAGAAGGCCAATGTTCTTCTGTTTGTAGAAATAGCAACTTTTTTTGGTTTCTCTCTCTTCTTTTTGCTTGCCCAGAAAACCAAACAAGAACCAGGAAATAAGAGGAAGCAACATGAATAGGCCATTGAGTTACATCATAAGTCATAGCAGTTTGATCTTACTGTAGAACAGTTTTCCAAATCCTTCTGACGTCATGAGGCATCCTTTTCCTTTTCTACAGCTTACTAAGGTGTTATGGTAATTTTATACAGTTAACCTGGTTTTATCCTTGATAATCTTTTATCTTTTGTGTCATCACTCCATAACAGAACAAGTCTGACATGATGATGATATAACCTCTTGCAAAAGCTCTGCTTTCTTTATTCATGCAAACCTTATTTGTTGAGACTTGGTGGGCTATTCCTAGCTCTCTAAACTATTTTTATTACAAATTCACATGGACCTCAAGGGTTGTGGCTTTTCCTCTTCACAGCTGGGATATCCTGGAATAGCCCACAACAGGCTTTCCCCTGTTGGCTTAGCCATTGTTGCTGTTTCATTACCGGGAACATCAAAGCCAGGCATCATGTTTGGATAATAAGGATGTGCTTTCATACCTAGTCCAGGAACCAATTTAAGCCTCTTCCTCCAAAAGAAAGCAAGAACTACCACTTCCTTTGTGTTTACTCTCAAACTGCATCCAAATTTCTATATCTGCATCAATCTTCTATAAAGCCCTTCAGATGATTCTGGAATATTCTAAAGCCTCATCACAACAATAGGGTGATATTCTAGAATCCTGAGCTACTATCCCATTTCTCACAATGTGGAAACTCACCAGGACACTAAACACAAGGAGATGTGAACCTCATCAATGTTGTGGTATTTTTATATCAACCCTTTATTAAAAAACTATCATCTCTTCCATATCCACCTCCCCTTTGTTTGGCAAAAAGTTGATTTATATACACTCACTAGTGGCTAATGGGTAGCTCTGGGAATGTCCCTTAACATCTCAGGGACTTCATTTTCTTCAGTGGGTGGGTCTGAGTATACTCTCAAATGATTAACAGCTTTAAAATGGGAAGAGTCTGTTGTACCAAATTAAAGCAATTATAGTCACAATCAGAGTCTAACAGATAACGTGGTTTGAGATCAAAGTTTTTTGTCTTCCTTGTACTAGACTCCTAACTGTGCTAGATGCAAATCTCATTTTATAAACTATGGATAGAAAGGAAAAAATCACAGGCTATACAGGCATTCACTCAAGTTTTAATTTATGCAACGTCTTACTGACTGCCATTAAAATATTCATAAGCCAGTTTGATAACATCAAGAGATACTCTAAGCCCATCACTGGCTTTACACATTTTGCCCCTGAGGAGAAAACAAATGTTTTGGATTTTGTTTTGGGTTTTTGTTTTTTTTTTATCAGGAAATTCATTTTCAGCAAGAATGTCCCCAAACTTTCCAAAATGCATTTAGAAGGATTCTGGCAAATCGTTCTTTCTCAAATGTGTCACGCTGTGCCAGCTGTCTGTATATTTTCCATTTATACTGATGTTGCTTTGGTCTTTTGATGGAAGTACAAGTAAGGGTTCAGCAGCCAGAGCCACTTAATGGAAGTGAACAGCATTTTTAGACACCCCAAATTTTCATCATCGAACCTATTTAGGGAGACTGCACAGCGTCATTTTTCCTCCAATCTCCTACTGATTTTCAATGCAAATGCTTCCAGCCTCACTCATGGCCACAGGATTTAGTTACTCACTTGACTGAAAACCATGTCAATGCAAATTCAGAGGATAAACCAGCATGCAAATCCCCAAGGCTTCAGCAAGTTATAATTCAGCCACAGTATTAGCAAAACAAGATAGCAATTATACAAGGAATCAGCTGAAAGGTTATTTTTAATTTAACATTTCTGCATCTTTGCAGCTGGGAGAAATGAAACCCTGCCCGTTCTTTCTTGTAAAACCCCACCCGGTAGAAGCCAAAAGCCATATGGTGCATTTCCATAGCCATGTTCTAAGATGGGGCACACTCAGACACATGCACGTCCAGTCACACAGACTTCTTCAGGAAGAGTAGACATACTTCTGATGAGGTCAGACTGCCGTATTTTCTTCTAGCGTTCTTTACTAATTCTCGTCAGAGATCAGCACATAATTGGCATCTGTTAAAAGCTAGGTATTTGAAGGGTAATCAGCCATGGGCATTATTTCACCCTCATTTCTGAACTTTTTACCTCTGGTCTCACCGTTTCTCTTTGATCCCACCTCTGGGGTGCTGTAACTGAGGTAACTTCAGCTAAGACAGGGCAGAGGAAGAGAATCCAACCTTTAGTCACTGTGTGAGGACATAATTTTGTGACTGGTGAAGCTATTTAGTTTGGGTCTAGAGAAATGAAAGCTTTCCTGGTAGAGTACCATGTAAAAAGGCAGCAAACCCTCCACTACTCATGCAGGATTTTTCAGGGACCCTAGAAAGGCAGGCACAGTTTTGAAAGGGAGACAGGGGAGTTGTGTGGTCACATTTAAGAAAGGCTGGAGTTTAGGAAAGCAAAGAGCATGCTTGAGAACAGAGGTCAGCATGGCAGGGTTGGAATCCAAAACTCCTCTATCTGCTGGGTGAACTGGACAAGTTACTAAGCTTCCTGGATCTTAGATGTTATGTTCATCCTTAAATGTCTAATTCCCTTGCTTCTTCAAAGTGTGGGCCAGCGGGTAGTGACACCCAAAACCACTGAATCAAAACCTGCTCTTACAACAAAAATCTGATTGTGTGGCATGTTAAAATTTGACAGTCACAAGGAATACCATACACTAATTAAATCTTTTATAAATGGTAATTTTATTGATTAAGCACTTACTATTTCCCCAGTGCTGAGGTAGGCTTAGTGGATACACAGAAATCAGAAACTAGCAGCAGCCTTTGCTTCCAGAGTAGGAGAAACAGACTTAAATCTTATAAATGAAAACCTACTTGTACATTAAGATGAATGCCCTGATGGCACTGAAAGAAGCTTTATGATCACAAAGAAATGCACGTGGACAGGGGTGTCACAGAAGCTGTATGACTGTCCTTACCTTGTTCAGAGACCCCCCCCACACACAACCATTATTTCTTCTTTCCCACTACATTTCAGTTTGAACAGCTTGTGTGTTAACCAGTCTTGTACTTCTGAATACATGTTAGATCCTCTTAGGTGTGCACATTTTTTTTCTCCTCCTTGACATCTAATCCTGGACTTCCAAACAACTATGCCCCGTGCATTAACTCAGCAGACGTCACTTTCTTCCTCAGTGAGGTTCTCTCAAAAAGGATATTTAGCCTGGTAGGGGAGATGTATCTCCTCACTATTCCAGACAGCCAGTGGAGCATCCTCGATGGCTCAGGATTGTGAAAGGTCAAGATCCCTCTCTGGACATGTTATTATTATAGTAATTACTTTCTCTTGGTTTATCCTCCTTTACGTACTGTTCTCAGACCCCAGTGAGTTCTGACCTGCCCACCTAAGACTGCTGGTTCCTGAGTTCCCTATTAGCAGTAATAGCGCAGCCACACAAAATGGCAATGAATAGAGACCCGGAGACACCAAACCTCCAAACTCAGGAAACAGAAAAGAAGGATCTCAAAGTCATTATTCTTGGACACTGCAGTGATCAGCATTAGAACAATACAGGCATTTAAGAAAAAATAATAACCACACCACGGCTATAATATGCCTGCCAGAAATAGTAACTAATAGTCATTAACTATTAA
This sequence comes from Manis javanica, assembly GCF_040802235.1. Lineage (NCBI taxonomy): Eukaryota > Metazoa > Chordata > Mammalia > Pholidota > Manidae > Manis > Manis javanica. Next base: position 73,653,381 of record NC_133167.1, on the reverse strand, counting down.
TTATGATATTAACTATTAGTCCTTAATTAATATTTATAGAGGCTTATCTCATTGGTGCTTGTTCATCTCTGTTAAATTACCTTTAAATGCACGTCTGACAGTATCATTCTCCAGTGTTTATCGTGCTTTGACAGATCCCCCCTAAACAGTGTACTCAGAGTACAATTTCCTACAAGTCCCTTCAGTTACCACAGCCCTTCCACCGTGGATCCTACTCACCTACAGTATCAAAGAAGGATGCCTTATTCCTCCATGCATCTGAGCACTTTACCACACTTTCTCCCATCTGAAATCTACGTATGATTCCATTCTCTCAGATGAGTCTCTTTTTCATTCAATTGCTCCTATTTTCTTGGTGAGGTCTTCCCTCACTTCCTGAGGACTAACTTGAAATTCCCAGTAAAGACTTCCATTAACTATTTTCTTACCCTATATTTTTGTGATTACATATTTATGTGTTTTTGCATCTATTTTTACATTATACTGTGCTCTCAGGAGAAAAGATCCTGCCTTTCAAATTGTGTATTCCCAGAGTCTAATATAGTGTCTGAAGCATAGTGAGCAGTTGGAAAAATGTATTTGGAACATCAGGCAGGAAAAATTGTGTATATTTTAATAAATGAAATGAATGAATGCACCCAGGTCATAATCTGCTTCCATCCATAATTAAAAACAGAACAAAAATTAAATGTCATATCCTTGGACATTGCTTGTTCCTTAATCAGTGCTGAAATATTTGTAAGATCAACAAAAAGAATACTTAAAGAAGACAGACAGCTCTACCTCTTAGGTCCTGACCACTGAAATTGTCTCCCTTGCTTATAATAACTCTACAAGTATGTAGGGACTTTTTAAAACTTTCAAATCAAATGCCATGTTAGCAAAATATTTTTTATTAGTAGAACAACTTTTGTGGTTCCCAGCATAATTTGTAAATATTATCTTATCTTATCAATTCTACTAAGGCAGACAGGCTGAAAACATTATACTTATGCCCCAGATGAGAGAGTCCAGGGGAGTGCATGCCTGTGTGTGTGTGTGTGTGTGTGTTGGGTAAAAATCAGTCCTTCCTATGCTAACTCCTTTACAGTCTGTCTCTCTCAGCTCATTGCTAGTCTAAATGAAGATCACCATTAACCAGATGATCGGGCAGTGATCTGGGGCAATCATTTAAATGACTCTCCTACCAGGTTTTACACAGTGTTCATTCTGTATAATGCTAGGGAACTAGTCAACAACATAACTCTCTCTCTCTCCCTTACAATCTCTGTGTCAATTTCTCTCTTTCTCAGTAATGGCTTTCTGTAACACTTCCTGTTTCAAATTACAGGGAAAGTGAAAAAGCATGGACATGTGTTCTTCTCTCAGAGAATTCACAATTTGATGGATGCAAAATTTTTTCTCTATTTTAATCGTAAATGCTTATACATGGTAGTAAATAACACAGTCCAAACTCTATTGCAGGCATGCACGTGCCGACATGGTCCATACTATTTGAGAAAGGCTTCAGGGAGCCAGCTTCCCTGGGCTCTTAAATTCTTCAATAGCAGGACCACATCTTGGTTTATCTAATCTCATTCTTTGCTCTTCTAGGGACTCTAACCATGCTATTAGCCTCATTTCCTCTCAGTTTCTATCCTGCTTTATTTCATGCTTTCTTTTGCTTAAACTACTTTGTGCACTCACTCTACCTTCTCCACATATTCACATTATGCTCATCTAGTATGATGGCATTCCCCATCCCCCAAAATAACTGTTTCCTGGTGATACCTTTTATTCCTGAAGTCCTAGTAAATATTACAAAGGTTAGCATATAATTACATATTGATTTTTATTATTCTTTATTTGTTCCATGTATGCACATCTTATTTCCCCAAAGCTGATCTAAGTTTACAGACTTGTACAAGTATCATGTCTTCAATTATTTTGTATCCACCTGAGCTAAACAATGGCAGGGACTCAATAATACTTCTTGCTTAGGAGCTGAGATTACAGTGTATTCATTCATTGTTCCTTTGCTTACACCATATGTTCACAGCCCCCTGCCTTTATTCATATAGCTCTTCATGCCTGGGGTTCCTTTCCTATGCCATCAACCTTACAAATTCCTACTTTTCCTTTAAGACCCAGGGTATTGCAGTACTCCTCCTGGGTCATCCCCAGAATTAATTTGTTTCACTTTCATGCTCCTATGATACTTCACACAGCACTGCGTTTTAGCTATAATTATATATCCTTATAATTTTAATGTTTATCAGTATATAAACTCCATCTGTAGTGGAATGGGGAAAATGGCATTCAAAAGATATCACCTCCTAAACCCTGTAAGCTCTGAATGTTACCTTATATGGCAAAAAATTAAAAAATTAAAAAATTAAAAAAAAAAAAAGCAAGTGTCTTTGCAGATGTGATGTGATTAAGGATCTTGAGAGGACAAGATTACCCGGGTGAGTTCTAACGGCAGTCACATCTAACCTCAGAACAGGGCTTCTGGGAGGCGATGAAACAGACGAAAAGTAGTAGGTGATACATAGAGCAGGTATTTGTAGATGCTGATCTTGAAGATTGGAATGAAGGAGCCACAAGCCAAGGCATGACAGCAGCCATCAGAAACTTGAAGAGGCAAGCAGAGGATTCTCCTCGAGAGTCTGTGGGGGAGCTTGTCTCTGCTGATACTTAGATTTCAGCCCAGTGACATTGCTTTCAGACTTCTGGCCTCTGAAACTACAAGAGACTAAGTTTCCGTTGTTGAAAGCCATGCAGTTTATGGTGTATTATTACAGTGGCCATAGAAAACTAACATGCCATCTCTCATACCACTCAAACCACTTATTCTTTTTTTATATGCTCTATCTTTAGCATTATACCTTCCATATGGAAATACATTTAAGAAATGCTTACTGAATTCCTACTATGTGCAAGGTGTTATACTAGTGGCTTGGAGATGTCATTGTAATGATTTTAAAGGCTGAATTTATTGATGTTTTATTTTCATATATCTAAATGTAAGCTTTCTCTGAACTCAGGAATTCCTGATTTCCGGATTGAATATCCAAAAGCATATCTGACTTTTCTACCTGTAATTCAAAGCAGTGCCTCAGTCTCAAAATGGCTGGGACAAAGCTCTTGATGCATTCACTCCAGGTGTATTTTGGGATGTCACATTTCTACTCTCTAAATTGCCCCTTGCTAGACAAACTGTACAAACCAGAAATCTTTTTTTCTCTTTCGTTACTCTCCATGTCCAACCCATTTCAAAAAGTTTCTTGTCCCTACCTAAAATCACATCCTATACTCATTCATTAATCTCCCTTGTGACCACAATCACCCACTTTCATGCCTACTACAGTGATCTCTTAACTAGTTTCCATGTACCTACTCTTATCCCTAATCCCTATAATTTATTCTGCATTCATTTCCCAGAGTATTCTTTTATAAAAGGAAAAAAATCATTCTTTGGTAAAAGTTGGTCTTCTACCTATAAATACTCTAGTATCTTACCACTGCCATCTTAGTCAGCTTACACTGTCATAACAAAATTCCATAAACCAGGTGGCTTATCAACATAAATTTACTTGTTACAGTTTTGGAGGTTGGGAAGTTCAAAAACAAGGTGTTAGCCAATTCAGTGTCTGGTAAGAGTCTACTTCTTGGTTTCAGACAGCTGTCTTGCTGACTCCTCACATGGTGGAAAGAAAATAAATTAGTTTTGATCTCTTCTTATAAGGGTACGAATCCCATTCAGGAGGGCTCTGCCTTCACTACTTAATTAACACCCAAAGTCCTCACCTCCAAATGCCATCACATTAGTGTTAGATTTCAACATATGAATTTTGAAGGGACACACACATCCATTCCATAACAACTGCATTTGAAATAAAACTCCAAAGTCTTACCTCATCTCATGAAGCCTGTGTCTAGGATCCATTCCCTAACACTTTCTCCATTGCTCATTATGTTCTAACACACTAACTTGACTTTAGATTTTCAAATAAATCAAGCTTACTCTTACCTTACAGCCTTTGCAATGGGCTTTAGATTTTCTGACTGAAATGTTATTTCCTCCATATTCACTTGGCCATTTATTTTCACCACTTATATCTTAAGAAGTTAACTGGTCTCTCTCTACTACAACAGCCGATTACAATTCTTTGTGCAATCCTTTGCACACTGTCCATCACCCCTCACTAAAATGTAAGCTTCATGAGAGCAGGAAGTCCTGTCTGTCATTTCATTTCCTCCAAGGCCTATGTCAGTATTCAGTATGTAATAGTTTCTCAATAAATATCTGTTGAAAGAATGGAATGCAAAAATAAGACAGTTCATTAACAACACCCACTTAATGAAAAACCCACAAATTCTAATATACAATTAGAATATATACATCATCAGTCTGCATTATAACAGGGACACACAGAAAGGTACTAAGACAGTATTGCATTGCCTCACTTCACGCCAGAAGTTTGAAAACTACAGCTCAAAGGTAACGAGGACCCTGCCTTTCAAGAAGTGCCATCTCCCCTTTCTGCAGGGCTCCGGTTTCAGGTTACCATGATGGCCACTTCTGTAACTTCCATGTGCCTCTTCCATTCTCCAATGCGTGGAGATTCTCATGGTGCTACTTGCAGGCCTCCTGACCATGTCGCTCCCTGAAGATACTCTTGTCTATCTTCTGCTTTGGGCACGCTCTGGTTACACGATAGCTTTCACAGCTCCTGCCGGCACCACTGTGGCATCCCCAGGCTTACCCTTTTAAAGATACTGCTGGAACAGGCCAGGCAACGGACTGCTCCATGTCTTCACCCTGTGACACTTTCTAAACATTTGCTCCTGTTCCAGGAAGTCCCAGCTCCTGTCAACAGTTTCTGCCATATGTCTCTGTCCCTTTGGAACCACTCTAAGGGTCTTTCTCCTAGTCTGTCTGCTCAGAAAGGATCAAAGCTAATTACCAATATAAGATCTGCTTGTCCTTTTCTCATCTTACTCTGTCTTCTGCTGTTGCAGTCTGAATGGAAGACCTAGAAATGTGCAGATTTGGCCTAATGCTTATTTAACACTTTTATAGGAAGTTTTGTGCTTTTTTTTTTTTTTACAAAAAAGTATTATTGCCTATATAGTCTTTTCTTCCCATTTGTCCACTACCTGGCCCAGGTTCTTTTAAAGTAAATGAATTATATGAGATAAGACAAATAGAGATGCAATGAGCTGAAAACAGAATACTCTGTCAAGAAATGATTCTTGTACATGATGTCAAACATCAGATTTCATTTAATTACCTGATCAATATACTTTTTGAAGTTATACAGATGAAGTCTCATGTGAAGATTAAGATTATAGTTTGTGCTTACAGAAAGAGAGAAAAGAAGCAGTCTCTAGCATATGATAGCAATTGTCCTTTGATCATGTCAAAAGTAAGATACGTATAAAAGATGTGCTTAGCAGTTGATACAGAATATTCTTTCTTTAGTTTGTGAAATGGTCTATATTTTATGCTGACAGTATCATAACACTGAAATATATTACCTTTCTCAATAAACTCTTAGTTCTCCACAAACAGCCTGCCAAAATAACACACACTATCAACAGTATTACTGATCACTTTTGATTAATAAAGAAACGTTCATAACACATCTCCTTTGAGTGAATTGTATGTCCATACCTTGAAATCTCTAAATTCCAAATAGGAGGGAAATTAACTTTCAAGTATCTAGAGATTAGTCTTAGGAAAACTATAGTAAAGACTTACAAGAATGTAAATTTATTTTAAAAGCAAAGAACAAATAAACCCAAGAGAGGTGAGGTAAGTAATTAGCAACAGGAAATTTCAGAATCTTCTAACTATAATGAACTGTAAAATCGCAATAGATGGAACTTCCATTTAAACTATGATTAAAGAATATTAGGGAAGTTTCTAGAGAATTTCTTATCCATTTGTTTTAGGAATCAGCGATCAGCCATAAAGTCAGTGTTTAAAGGCTGAAGTTATCCATCTTCTACACTCCGTCTGGGGAGATCCTCGCTCTGCCTTCAGCAGCAAGAGTCCCAGGCATTTTCTTCCGTAGGAGGGCCCCAAAGCCCTCTGCAAGCCCTTCAGGGCACAGCACCTCCAGCCAGGCAGCAACACTTCTTGAAGTAAAACTGACCCATCCTGCCCTCTCTGCTCTTGTCTCCCCTTAGGCCCCCAGCATCTTCCATAATCCTGTACAAAGGGAGGAAGCACCTGTAATTTTGACAGCTGTGCCATTTTATTTTCAACCAAACACACTTTCTCTTTCTCCAAGGATGAAGAATGAAAATAGATCATACTGGTCTCAAAGGGAACGGACATGCTTAGCAGTAGAATCGAGGGGTCCCCTCTGCACTCATCATCATCCCTCACCACTGGAACCCGCCCATCACGTTGCTGGATGTGCAGGCTTCTCCCCGGTTTCACAGGTATCCTGGGTTGGAAGGCATGGCAGGAAGAGTTCTGCGAAACGGTTAGGAGATAACTGGGTAAGGTGCTGGCACGTTGTTGGCTTCATCAGGTTCGCATTCGAACAGGAAGCCTGAATGGGGAATGGCACAAGCAGGAAAAGCATCATGGTCAAGAAAACCAGAAAGAAAGCTGGTCGGTACTCTGGGCACTCAGACATCGCCCTCGTTCTGCGATCAGCTCAAACCCGGCATTTGCACGCCTGCACGGTTCTCTCAGCTCAGAACCCGCCGTGCTTCTCTGGCTTCCCGTCTCACTCAATGAATGTCTCACATCCCTTTATTTCTCTCTACTGAACTATTATAATTTTTCCTACCACTATACACATAAATGGCATAGTAGGAAGAGCCTGTTCACTCATAACAACACAACAAAACCATACAAGGACAATAGCAATATAAATTATTCTTTCCACAGAACAAGGGGTCTCAGACTTTAGAATAACTTGTTCTGGTGTTTCTTCCAAGAACAGAGATGTTCATTCACATTTCATTCTGAGCAAAATTGTCCTCCCTGTAAGCGCAAACAGATGACCCCTAATGCAGCAGAGAAGCAAGCAAATGACCAAAAGCTAACTGGCTTTTAACAACTTTTTAAAAATTGAGTTTTCACATCCTGCTGTATCTGTCTGGACAAACTCAGGACTGGGTAGACTTTTTTTTTTTTTGTGAGAGGGCATCTCTCATATTTATTGATCAGATGGTTGTTAATAACAATAAAATTCTGTATAGGGGACTCAATGCACAACCATTAATCAAGGGCAAGCCTAATTCTCAACAGTCTCCAATGTTCTAAAGCATAACGAACAAGTTCTTACATGGTGAACAAGTTCTTACGTAGTGAATAAGTTCTTACATGGTGAACAGTGCAAGGGCAGTCATCACAGAAACTTTCAGTTTTGATCACGCATCATGAACTATAAACAATCAGGTCAAATATGATTATTCGTTCGATTTTTATACTTGATTTATATGTGAATCCCACATTTCTCCCTTATTATTATTATTATTATTATTATTATTATTATTATTATTATTTTTAATAAAATGCTGAAGTGGTAGGTAGATGCAAGATAAAGGTAGAAAACATAGTTTAGTGCTGTAAGAGGGCAAATGTAGATGATCAGGTCTGTGCCTATAGACTAAGTATTAATCCAAGCTAGACAAGGGCAACAAAACATCCACAGATGAGATTTCTCTCAAAACAGGGGGGGTGAGGTTCTAAGCCTCACCTCTGTTGATCCCCAGTTTCTCACCTGATGTCCCCCCTGCGACTGTGCCTGTCTTAGGTTGTTCTTCCCTTGAGGAATCTTACTCGTCTCTGGCTAATCGGGATAGACTTTTTAAAAGCCATTCAGATTGAGCTTTTTAAACTTCAGCAGCCAATAATACTCATGAGGCCACTGGTCTTGTCATCCAAAGACATTTTGATTATCTAAGCCCAAGGACAATTTGAAGTCTTTCTTCCTGTTCATTCTAGTAACTGTAGTACAAATTATTCTTTAGTTATTTCTAAATTTCTTAGCACTTATAAACATTTTAAACATATTCTTTTCACAGTTCTTCATCCAAAAAGCACCCACAAAAGATTGATTTGATAATCCTAAAACACATTCATTTTGTTATCAAATTCTAAAGCTAAGTGTAAAAGATAGAGGCAAAATGTGACTGATTGTACAGTCAATAAAGATCAATAAATATCAGTGTCACTGTCTTGTGCCATGTCAATATTTTCTTATCTACATACACAACTTCCAAAATAACAACCTTCAGATTATGAAATGTTTGCTTTATGAATTTGTATGTCAGAGACTGCTAACTAGATAAAATGATATAGTTAAAAGAAATAAAGGTTCTGTGGAAGCCAAGTATGGAAACATAGTTGCTTTTTCCAAGAACGTCTCTATGAAATAGGAGCACTGGACTAGATGATTTTTGAATTTCTGTCCAGGTTTTTGAGATCTATGATGATTGTTAGGCGTTCTGTTGATTTTGTTGATGTTTCTTTTGGAGTTAGGGGCACCATTCTTCAACCTAGTGTGGTCTAGTTTCTCAGCTTAACTTACTCACCTGCAAAAAGGATATTGTATCTGCCCTACCTCAGGTAGTTTCTGTGAAAATGCAACATATGGAAGCACTTGATGGGCCAGTCACACTTTATGAATCGTGATGGTAGATCTACTCTCCATGACACAAACTGCCACAAGGTAGAATTAGGAGTTAAAGTGTGTGGCCTTGAAAGTCTTATTCAGTTTGAATCTTTATCTCTTCAATGCCACTGAGTCTGGGGCCTACTTGGAAAGCAGGGACACAGGTGCCTACCTTATGAGATTGTTGTGAGACCTGAATGAGATAATATATGCCTAGCTCATATCACAAGGCATTGTACGTGATAAGCATTCAATGAATGTGATTATTTTTTGTACATCCTGCCTTTGTAAGGCATGCAAATGGGTGGTATAAAAATTTAGAGAAAAGCAGTAAGAGAAGATTGAAGTGTACTAATTTCTACATGTGGCCATTTTTCAGAGATTGTTCTAACAAAAGGAGATGATAGATAGATAAATAGATGATAAATAGATGATAGATAGATAGATAGATAGATAGATAGATAGATAGCTAATAGATAGAAAGAAAGATTAAGTTAAAGCTGTTTGAATTCAAGGAATATCAGATTTCCAGTAATGGTGATAAATGGCCATAATTTGGAGCCTCACCATCACAGACAAATGCTTTTACATCTCACTTCTCTAGATTTTGGGGTTTCTTTAATATCATCACTTTTGTCTATGGTGCACCGGAGCCAGCTTTTATGGGGCTGGTACATATCAGGTTGCCAATTACTAAATTTCCAGGAGTTTAATGAGCTGGCTGAAAAACTGTAATTCCCTGAAATCTACCAAGGTGAATTGTAGTTACTCAAGGAAAATGACAAACACTACAAATTACAACTTTTTTTCTGATCCTGAAATTCTTGTTAAATACCAGAATACCACTGTTCTTACTCTTTGACAATAACCATTGAACTTGAGAAGTTAGCCCCTATATTGCTCTGGAAGGTAATGACTTAACTTTTCAAGAAACAGGAAGCCAATGCTTATGGTGAGCGAGGCATGGTGCTCTATTCTAAACTGACAGGAAGAGCAGTTTATGGTCTATTGATTAGATTAAAATTCTGGGTAAAACCTGAAAAAAAAAGGAAATGCAATCTAGTGAAAAACAAAAAAACAAAAAAAGAGTGGGGGCAGAAGAAGAGAGGGTAGCCCAATCTGAGAGGATATCTCAAAAGCATTATTCTGCTGAACCGGCTTCAGATATCACACACTCATCTCCTGAGATACATCAGTGCCTCCCTTCATGACTCACTTGATATTTCCAATGGTAAAAGTCTGGTATTGTACTTCAGATATTGTGATCTCAATTTTGTCATGAAAAGTGACAATGTTTTCAATAGATTTAATAAATGCCTCCTAAATGTCTTTTGGTGTCTTCATTTGTAGTTACTCTGAACCACATATGAGTCGTTGTAACTAGCGGAATAGACCCATTGTGAAATCTAGTAGGAACAAAAAGACAATGTGTTGGCAGTATTGTCTCCCAATATGCAAGCCTATGGAAACCAATTTGCTTTTAACACTAAAAAATGTTCCAATTGCATCTGTCATCTGAACATATTAACTATTTTAAAAGCAAGCAGTTGAAACACATGCTATCTCCCTAAAGTGCAATTAGTTAATATTCCTCCAGTGTGTACTTGGAATCACAGAAACTACAGGGCAAGTATTTATGTGATTCCACAATATGACATTTCTATAGCCAAGAACAGTGGCTTACCTTGGGCCTCAGTCTGGTGCTGTTGAAGAAAAACTGTATTAGAATTTGGAAAAACAAGTTTAAAACACCCAGTTTTGCCACTTAGTGGCCAACCTTTCATTATTTACTGAAGTCTCTTGGCCTCAATTTCCTGATTTCTTAATTTATACAACATGTATTTTAAAAGAGGAGAACTGGACAGACATTTTTTTGCTATGTAGATTATCACTGGAATAAGAGTGATAAGTGTACATGGTACATGGATATGCATGGAGTCCCATAAAAATTCTGGATCACAAAATGTTAGGGGCATTTCCTTAATATTTTGATAATGACTCACAAAATGTCTCAGGCAGATATTGGATATTCTGAAAGGGAAAGCAAATTTCTGAGTAGACTCAAGTCCAGAGTCATATTAGAGAAAAGTATCTAAATATGATTGAATAATACTGACTTTTTAATTTATTGCAATTATTTTCATGATTTCCATTATTTTTTAGATTGTACATCATCACTTAATAACTTCTGAGAGTCCATTTTATGCTGCTCTTTTTCCTGCTGCCTGGTAACAAGATTATGGTAGAGTATTTCTTCACTTCTTTTTTGAGTTCAATTTTATATCTCTTAAAAGTAGAATGGGCAGCATAATGCCAAATTCATTCATTCATTCCGCTTTTGTATTGTGGTAGAAAGTACCTACAAATGTATCACCTTCACCACCTTTAAGAGTATAGTTCAGGGGATTAAGTATAGTCACATGGTTGTGCACCCTTCACCATCCTCCATCTCCTGAGCTTTTTCCATGTTCCCAAATTAAAACTCCATGTCCATTAAGCAATGATTATTTTCCCTGCCTCTCAGCCCTTAGTCACAATCATTCTGCTTTCTGTCTGTATGAATTTGACACCTTTAGATAACACAGGTAAGTCAATCATACACCACCTGTCCCCTTGTGACCAGCTTATTTCACATCATAAGGTCTTTAAGGCTTATCTATGTTGCAACATATAACAGAATTGCCTTCCTTTTTAAGGCTGAATACACTCCACTACATGTATATGCCACATTATGTTTATCCATTTGTTTATCCATTCATCCAGTGATCAACACTTGATTGCTTCCACCTTTTGGCTACTATGAATAAGCTGCTATTAACACTGATACACAAATATCTGCTCAAGTTCCTGTTTCTAATTCTTTTGGGTATACATACCCACAAGTAGAATTGCTGGGTTGTATGGTAAGTCTGTGTTAATTTTTTGAGGAATCACCATATTGTTTCCCATTTTACATTCTACAACACTTATACACCGCACTATTTGGCATTCCCACCAGTAATGCAAAGAGGCTTCCCCAGCCTCTCCAGTAAGGGCTACTTTCTGTATTTTTTAAATAATAGTCATCTTAATGGGTGTGAAGTGGTATCTCATTATAGTTTTGAGGTTCATTTTCCTAATAGTGATGTTGAGCATCATATCAAATACTTTTTGGCCATTTGTATATTTTCTTTAGAGAAATGTTGATTCAAGTAATTTGCTCGTTTAATGATCAGCTTGTTTGATTTTTGTTGTTGAATTCATGTTTTCCCCCAAAATATGACATACAGAGAGACAAAAATAAAAATACTGAAATCTGAATGGTCTTGCTAAGTTATGAATGATGAGCCATGTGACCACCAAGCCCTGAAGCAACCAGCTTTCGATGGGGCAGTAATAGGAGTTTCATTAAGGAGTCGTCATACCTACTGTAGCTTACTTACTAGGAAATGAGCTGCCTATGAACAAGGTCATTCCACAGACATTCAGAGGTTACATGATTCTAAGGAACTACAGTAATACTGCTGTGAAAACAAGATAACAATCATTTTAGTCATACTACACTCATTTAAATGGATTTAAATAAACATTTTTTTAATGTTTCCCAATTGTACACAAGTCATATACAACTGGGAATAATATCAAGATAATGTGAAGAATTAGTGTTTCAAAATGTTTTCCTCCTCTTCAAATTGGAAAGAACAATGTATAGGGGTCTCTGGTCACCATCCTCAAGATACTAGTAAATTCTCTCAGAATAGACGAAGACTGGTGTACTTACTATCCCAGCAGACCAGTTTTTCACAAACTGTGTTTCCAAATACTGGCATTACACAGGTGTTAAATAGGTGTCACATTGAAAACAACTCTGTGATTGAGGAAAATATGTGGGATGCAGGGTTCAACAAAGGTAAACACATTGCTTTAAACCTTCTCAGAAATATTAATAAAATAATGTGCATTATGAACCTTTGGAAAGGGCAAACAGTATGCAATGGTTTTTAAAATTTTTCTGGTGGAATGATTAATTTGGCCAACCCCCACCGCTTCATTCTTTGTCTGGCATCTAGTAGGTCCTCAGTCACTGTAATTTGAATTAAGGGAATAAAATCCAGGGAGAAAGACAGAAAAGGCACTCAGACAAGCAAACAGCACAGTTAGGAAATGTCCTATTTTTGCAACCCAAAACTGGAGCAGGGAAAGAAGATTGATTTTCTCAGAATAAAATTCAAAACAGAAACATACTTTTACCAGAATATTACTTTTAATTGAGAGTGGGAGCTGGAGGTGAGTAGATTTTTCTATGGACTAGAACATTGCCTCAGTTATTTGCTTCCCTTTAACAACAATGGCCTCATGGATTGAAGGGAGGACATTCTTTCCTAGTTTTAGTTGCAATTAGTTTATTCCACTGGAATATGATAAATGATTATCCTTATCTTAGGACAAATGCACAAACATTATTAGTGATTAATGGAATAAACTACTCAGTCCTTTAAACTATCCAGGCATCAGATTTGATTCTGTGACCTTCTAATGCAGGAAATTTGAAGAGGTAGGTTAAACTTGATCTGAAACAATCTTTCTTACTGTTTGTTGTACACTTAGTGGCCTTTCATTACATCTAAAGTCATCCTGTTCCCATGATCTGGAAACCATCTGCATAGGGAACACTAGAGGCTGTTCACTACATCCATTCAGCTCTTGGGAAGAGCACTGAGCATCCCTGCAGAGCCACACAGCATGGTGGACCTGTCCGTCTGGAAAGATGCCCCTCCCCCAGTGCACTGGGCACTTGCTTATATCAGTATCAAGCCCCTCTCTCATTTACACCTTCTACTGTTTCCATTTTGCCCTAATACAAAGTCCAGATTTCTTACATGGCTGATGAGGCACTTCATAGCTCACAGAGTCATCTCTCCATATCCCCCCCTCACTATCTATGTCCGGGCTCTACTGAATTTCTTCCAGTGTCCTAGGTGAGCTAGTTTTTATCTCATCTCCATATATCTAGAAATGCTGTTTCCTCTGTCTGAAACACCCCATTTCTAAGACCATCCTGCCTCCTCATTCTTCAGGTCTTGTTAGATTAAGCTTCCACCAGAGATTCCATATTGACCTCCCTTTAATAAGTAAGGTGTCCCCCCCATGAATTTCAAAAGCATTCTCTGCTCTTCCTCCAGTATACCATGAACCACACTGCATTCCAAACTGCCTGTGTTCTCATCTGCTCCACCCATTAGACTTGAAGGAGGATTCGCATTGGCGATCTTTTCTTTTTTTATATACCTCTTTATGTGTTATGTCAAAGGCATTATCTGTTGGATAGGAATTCCTTAAAATTATTTGCTCAAAGAACAAATTAAACCATGTAGACATGTATTCTTTTAGAATGAGTGCCTATATGTGTACTAGTTAAAAAGTAATGAACATGATGGGCAAAGACTGAAATTTGTGGAACTTACATCCAGATGGAAGAGAAAAAAACACGTTCACAAACAAATGTTAATATTGTGAGAACTGTTTGTAAATGCTTACAAGAAAAAAAATGGTCTATAAGAGAGAATGTAATATTAAGAGGTGAGCAGGTTCTGGTTTATAGAGAATAGAGTTATGGATAAAAAAGAAAAAAAACAGGAAAATACAAAATAAAATAGTAAAACAGGCAAATTTCAAGTCAAGAGAAGCCATGTATTTGATCAGAGGAACAAAAGGAGTATGATGTTAAAAATGAATAAAGTGGGTTAATTTCAAGGGAATAAAAACATGCTATCTGATCCCCAAAATGCATTCCCTCTTCATCTTGGACATACTGTTAGGCTAATTTTCTAGCCTCTCCTATAGCTGGAGGTGGCTGTGTCACTATGTCTTGTTCATGGAATATAAATAGGGGTGAGAGTGTCTCTTTCAGTCTTTCTGCTTCTGTTGGCTGGATGCACACTATACTGAGGTGTTGTAGGACCATGGAAACACAGTACAGAAAGGACCTGGGCCTCCAAGTCATTGGGGAATTAAAATCTGCCTCTCAGTCAAGAACATCCACCTCCAGTTGATACGTGAACAAGGAATATTTTCTGTGTTTCCTGGCTTAGAATTTAGAACAGTGTAGTATAAAAATCATTGTTGTAAACTTCAAAGCAATCTTTTTTAAAATTTCAACTATATACATTTTACATTTTCTTATTCAGAAATGTCAAAGACTTTGCTCTTATTAAAGATACTAAAGTTACCAGATTTTGTCTGTCAATAGAGTTGCCAACAGTAGTGTTTTGTTTATATTACTTAGGGACTATCTGTGATCCTGAAGGAGAGAAGATAAGCAACACTTAGAATATATGGATGGACATAGATATAAATATTCATACAGAAACAGTGTAGATATCAATTAAGACTTTCAAGTAAATGTTGAAATTATATAATGATTTAATATCAATTCAAGGAAATCAAGGTTCTATTATAGAAACTTAAGTATATTAGAGACCTTAACTGCTATAATTTGCAGCTACTTGGAATGTTCACCATTCCCAATTGGTAATCACAGGCTAATCATTTTATTTTTGATATCTTTAATGCACAATTACTTTAACAACATTATGGTTACTAGACTCCTTTTATTATCAAGTCCCCCCAACATACCGCATGGCAGTCACTGTCCATCAGCGTAGTAAGATGCTATAGAATCATTACTTGTCTTCTCTGTATATACTGTCTTCCCCATGTCCCCACCCCCTACATTATGTGTGCTAATCGTAATGCCCTGTTTTCCCTTTTATCCCTCCCTTCCCTCCCATCCTCCCCAGTCCCTTTCCCCTTGGTAACTGTTACTCCATTCTTGGGTTCTGTGTTCCTGCTGTTGTTTTGTTCCTTTAATTTTTTCTTTGTTCTTATGCTCCACATATGAGTGAAATCATTTGGTATTTGTCTTTCTCTGCCTGGCTTATTTCACTGAGCATAATACCCTCTAGCTCCATCCATGTTGTTGTAAATGGTCGGATTTGTTTCCTTCTTATGGCTGAATAATATTCCATTGTGTATATGTACCACATCTTCCTTATCCATTCATCTACTGATGGACACTTAGGTTGCTTCCATTTCTTGGCTACTGTAAATAGTGCAGCAATAAACATAGGGGTGCATCTGTCTTTTTAAAACTGGGCTGCTGCATTCTTAGGGTAAATTCTTAAGAGTGGAATTCCTGGGTCAAATGGTATGTCTATTTTGAGTTTTTTGAGGAACTTCCATACTGCTTTCCACAATGGTTGAACCAGTTTACATTCCCACCAACAGTGTAGGAGGGTTCCCCTTTCTCCAGAACCTCATCAACATTTGTTGTTTGTTTTTTGGATGTTGGCCATCCTAACTGGTGTGAGGTGATATCTCCTTGTGGTTTTAATTTGCATTTCTCTGATAATTAGCGATGTGGAGCATCTTTTCATGTGTCATATGGGCATCTGAATTTATTCTTTGGAGAAGTATCTGTTCAGATCCTGTGCCCATTTTTTTTTATTGGATTATTTGTTTTTGTTTGTTGAGGTGTGTAAGCTCTTTATATATTTTGGATGTCAACCCTTTATCGGATCTGTCATTTATGAATATATTCTCCCATACTGTAGGGTACCTTTTTGTTCTACTGATGGTATCATTTGCTGTACAGAAGCTTTTTAGTTTGATATAGTCCCACTTGTTCATTTTTGCTTTTGTTTCCCTTGCCTGTGGAGATATGTTCATGAAGAAGTTGTTCATGTTTATATTCAAGAGAATTTTCTTCTAAAGGTTTTATTGTTTCATGACTTATATTCAGGTCTTTGATCCATTTTGAGTTTACTTTTGTGTATGGAGTTAGACAGTAATCCAGTTTCATTCTCTTATGTGTAGCTGTCCAGTATTGCCAACACCAGCTATTGAAGAGGCTGTCATTTCCCCATTGTATATCCATGGCTTCTTTATTGCATATTAATTGACCATATATACTTGGGTTAATATCTGGACTCTCTATTCTGTTCCACTGGTCTATGGGTCTGCTCTTGTGCCAGTACCAAATTGTCTTGATTACTCTGGCTTTGTAATAGAGCTTAAAGTCAGGGAGCATAATTTCTCCTGTTTTATTCTTCCTTCTTAGGATTGCTTTGGCTATTTGGGGTCTTTTGTGGTTCCATATGAATTTTAGAACTATTTGCTCTAGTTCATTGAAGAATGCTGTAGGTATTTTGATAGGGATTGCATTGAATCTGTAGATTGCTTTAGGCAGGATGGCCATTTTGACAATATTAATTCTTTCTAGCCAAGAGCATGGGATGAATTTCCCTTTATTGGTGTCCTCTTTAATTTCTTTTAAGAGTGTGTCCCGTAGTTTTCAGGTTATAGATCTTTCACTTCCTTGGTTAGGTTTATTCCTGGGTATTTTATTCTTTTTTGACGCAATTGTCAATGGAATTGTTTTCCTGATTTCTCTTTCTGCTAGTTCATCGTTAGTGTATAGGAATGCAACAGATTTCTGTGTATTAATTTTGTATCCTGCAACTTTGCTGTATTCAGATATTAGATCTAGTAGTTTTGGAGTGGATTCTTTAGGTTTTTTTATGTACAATATTATGTCATCTATAATCAGGGGCAGTTTGACTTCTTCCTTGCCAGTCTGGATGCCTTTCATTTCTTTGTGTTGTCTGATTGCTGTGGCGCTAATCATTTTATAGACACCTGCAGAACAGTGTTTCATTCTAAACGCTTCTGTTAAACTCACCTAGCTCTGAAGAATACAGCACCACATATTTTAACAATTCCCCACTGTACTAATAAAATGCATGGTTTTATATGAGTATACTCCAATCAGATATTGAGTACTAACTGTTGTCCACTTTTGCATTCCATACTGCCCTAAGTACATATAGGGGTTCAGTTGAATTTGAAAAATGTATGTTTCTTCTTCTCTTACTTAAAAAACTTACATATACTTGGCACACTTTGGAGATGGTGAAAAGTGTGGGTACTACAGAGATTAGTTGCAATTAGAGACTAGACTGATACTCTTAAAAATATGAGTAGTACCAAGGAAAAAGAAGTAGAAGGTCCAAGGTGTTTAGTCTGGGCTGCACAACCTGATTCTGCTACTGTGTGAAAGAGTAGAAAAAAAAAATTCCAAGTCACTAATGGGTAGTAAGTAGCAAAAAGGGATTAACACTTAGATTTGGACATCTTATCAATTAGGCCTAAGCATAACTAGAGAGAGGAGAGCCGTCAAATCAGTGGAGAGGCAACATGCTTGGCTTCAATTACAGCAAAAACTAAGTAAGTGAATAAATGACAAGTGGGATATTAGTTTGGATTTGTATCTTGGATGTACGACTTTTCCATTCCCAATCACGACATAATCTTTGCCACTGAAATACCATGAAACGTCTGGTTGCAGTAGCATGGATAAATGCACAGTTCAGAACAGAGCTGAAATAACGGTTTTATTGTTTGCTTTTTTGTTTTAGAATTTGCCCTATGTGTTCACATTTTTCTTCTTGCTCCTTAAGGAGCACAAGAAACTCAGTGCTTTTTTACAATTAATCAGCAAAGTGATAACAATTACATCGAAATTACATCAGACTTAAAGTATTCAAGGGGATGGAGAATTTCCAAACTACAGAAATACAAATACAGTGCAATCTACTTGAAAACACAGCAAAACAGTTTAATCAAAATAATACTGTAATATCAGGAATCAAATTTTTTCACTTATATAACTAACATATAAGGGGTCAACCCTGATAATAAGATAATAGTGTATATCAACAGAATATAAAAGGAGTATCTTATTATTGCTGTGCAATTATGATAAACTCACTTTTATTATTCTTCCACCTGAGACATGGCTGTAATTACTGATGCCTTAGTATTCCCTCATTTAATAATTGAGGCAGCTGTCATATTTACAAAGATGCTGGGGAAGATACAAAAATGATCACAACCTTGCTTATTAGCTTTGACAAGTATTCTTCTGCTGTTAGGATTGTCACTAACACATAGATAAGATTAGACAAAAAAATAATTTCCATTTGAATGATGCAATCTGTGTGTTCTTTCTTTATTAAAAACACACAATACACTTGAAATGTACAATTGTATTCAAATGGTTATTCATGGAATACAAGGCATTGTTTATTTAAAAAAAAAACAGTTCCTATTTTTATATCTCAATGTGCTGAAATGTGCTTGGATTGAATACATCTGTTAGAAGAGTTAGATGGTCCTTACAGCATTCTTCTCTTGTCTAAACCAGCTCACTGGCACTTAAAACAGAACTGAATAAGCTTGCTTGATTTTCTTTTGTCCCAAGAGAAGGAGAACTTCTGATTACCCCTTTGGGAAACTGGCAGATTTGTTCTATCTGCAGCTAGGGAGTGAAGGCTACACACCATTCAGAATTGGGGTTCAAGTTCATGTTGCAGATACAAAGGAATGTGCAAAGCACAGAATTCTAAGGCTTAGTCACTAAATCTGAGAGATGTCCATTAAGAAACAGTAGGTAGAAACAGGATGGATTATGTATTGCCATATTTACATAAATGGCCTTTCAAAGTAAGTGCAGCAAAGGAAAAAATGAGGTAAAAGGAAATTCCAGACAGCCATGACATGGGGAGGACAATGAATAGAGGCCAAATAAGATGTCCTGCTCTATGTGGGGAGAGTTACACACATTTGTCTGCCCTTGTCTACAACGCAGTTCTATCAATAGGATATACAGAGCCCTTGACTTCTAACTCCTACACTCAGTGACAAATATTCCTGAGTTCTGCATGTCAGAGGGGTAGGAGGAAAAACATGGGGTTGAATAACGCTGCATTTTAGAGATACAGAAGGACAAACCTCAATTGTACAGTCTAGGCTCTCTCCTAAACTAATTTCTAGGTAAAAAACTATCTGCTTTAAGGATAAGATAATACACACTGATTAGGAATCTGAAATTCATAGGCAATAGAACTACCAATCAGCCAGAGGAAATCTCAAGCTATTCTTCCTAAGGTCTTTCTGAACCATGTATGCTTTCTTTCTACCTATTTCTTTAATGTATTTGTTTTATGATGGATTCCTACATCTATAATATTTTTAATACTATTCTTATGCCAGTATTCCTTAGACATGGCTATCTTTATTGGGATCTTTGCTTGTTTTATTTAAGTATACCACCTTAAATTAAAAGCTTTGCAAATGAATGGTTTTATGCTAATCACATTTTTATGAGGCTCATATTTAAAACATTGAGTTATTTTTTAATGGGATACTGCAGTAAATCCTTTCATAGCATTAGTTACTTCAAATTTATCTTGTATGTAAGTTCAGAGTTACACAGACTGGGTTTGTTTAAGAAAGATTTCTAATGTGGTTGTAGGTTTTTCATAGGTAGGGTTCCAGCTTCATGTAATTACCTTGTACGGAGTCAGCACAAGCCTTGTCTCTTGATGACTGATCCATAAAGGCAGCAGCATTAGCATTTCCTGGAAGCTTGTTAGAAATGCAAAATCTCAGCTCACCCCGAGACCCAATAAATTAGAATTAGTATGTTAGTAACATCAGTAACATTGATCATATGATCATTTAAGTTTGAGAAGCACTGCCCTGGTCAAAACAATTTTTGTGAGTTTTATTAGATACATATGGTACTAGGATGGCAGTGAGGTGACTGTGATGGTAGTGAGAGTGGTATTATCCTAGTGGAAATGCTGGAAATAATAGTGGCTTTGGAGGAGGTGGTGGTGCTATCATCTCACTCTCCAGATCCCTCTATGTAAGGAAACTAATATTTTAGTACAAAAGATCATTGAAAAAAAATGATACATAAGAATGAGAAAACTCTATTTCTTAGAAGTCCTATAGAGAGAATTACATGCATGTGAGAAGAAAACACTGATAAATCACTTGAAAGGGAGACAAGATTCCCAAAGTTTATTCCAGAGAAGGGCCAGGGAGGATAGATCTGGGTCATGGACAGATAATTTGAGTTTCAGAACTGACCCTGACAAAATATAGTAAATTCTGCCACATTACCTTGAGTAAATTTCCCCACACAACACTCATGTGGTCTTACAGACAAATGTTAACCAAATAGTTAATATAATTTTGATACATGGATACATTTTTAGCTTTTCCATAGCACAAATGATGAACTTGCTCAGTGTGTCCTTATCTCGGGTTACCCCAGATTACCATGAATTTGGGGGCAGGAAAGCTTGCATTTTTTTTTTCTTCCTCTATAAAGGAACACAGTACAGGAACAATGAATGTTCTGAAAGGGCTGGATAACACAGGATCCTGGCTTCTGGATAACTTCTCATGAGCAATCAGCTTATCCTTTTCATCTATTTAGGTCTGTGTCCTTTTCTATGATGGCATTCTAACTCAACAAGATTAAAGTCTGGGGACCTGTAAAGAAAATACAGTCTGCACGTATTGCTTTGTTATAATCTTCTCTGCAATGCATAATGTTTCTACTGTACAAACTATGTGCTGGGAATCAATTTCATCCAATGGCTGCTCGGGGTGCATCATCCGGGAGTGCTGACTGTGGCCCTCCCCTGGCTTGAGTTAGTGTCTTCATTTGCTATCAACATAGAGTCATCATGTGCTTTGGGGTCATTGGCAGACCTTCAAGCAGCACATTAAAACTGTAATTGCAGCTATTTTGTCAAGGAATTTTCCCTGCTCATAATTTACAAAGCCTATGATAACAGATGGCCATAGTCAGTCTGCAACTTAGGACATCCTGCAATTCTGTGTGAACTGGAATCATGTCTGATGACAAGAACTACTTCTTGGAATAGCCCTTCATTCTTAAAGCATGGCCTGTTTGTGAGTGCAAAGAGAAAGATTAAAATATCATTTTCCTCATTGTAGAATCCAAAATAAAATAAAATAAAACCATCTGAAAAAGAGGAACAATCACTGTGTTTTCCTTGTTAAAGCCATGATGTGTACCATCTTTCAGGGAAATAATTTCATGGGGGTTAATGTACCCAGTGTCTGTCTAGGGCAAGAAATTAAACTAAATCTCTAGAGTTCCACTGTCAATTCATCAGGATAAATGAGTCTGCAATCCAGCATGTTCCAGATGAGAAGCAGGCCCTAGGCTGCTTCTGCCGTATTTCATTAGCAACCTTTCTGATCACAGGGTAATACTTAAGGAAAAACATTTATGTCATATAATGCAATGAAGACCAAAACAGGTGGTCAGAAAGAAAAAGAAAAAAAAACCCTCAATCACAGTTTTCTGACTTCTATAGTGTATGTGAGGAGATAAAACTAGAATATAATATAGTATATAATGAGTTAGTACACTAACAAAATGCTTGACTTTTTGTTTATTTGTTTTTAGGTATCAATAGACTGAACCATTCTAGTTAAGAGTTTTTGTGGTTTCTTTTTTAATTCATAATCACTTATTAAGTTGCCTATAAAATATAAATACTTATATTAAACATTTGGGGAGAGGCAGTAATGAAAGGACATTTATGACCTTTGAGCTCTTCTGTAAGTAGAAGGTATGTGTTGTATACTGTTTGCTCTGGCATGTGCATGCATCTGACTCGAATCACAAAGTTTCCAGGTTCCTAAGGAAAATTTCAAATATCTATTTTGCTATCAATAGATAAACATTTGGCAACCTACTTGTTCTTACTGAATCCAAGTTTCATTCATGTTCAAAATGGAAAATAATTACAACCGTATTATTATTATTATTATTATTATTATTATTATTATTATTATTAATGTATACAGACTCACTGAATTAATTAGCTAATTTATGTGAAAAATCATACTTTAGGTTGTAAAATGTTGTTCAGTTGTACAAGTACAAAACCATATTGGTTATTTCAGAGAAAGAAATTCCCCAGTGGGAAAGCAGAGCAGTAAATGGAAACCAGTTGTGTTCACAAACGTGAGATGACCAAGAAAAGAGTGGAAAAATATTTAGAAATGTACATTCAGCTCATATTATGGATATTATTGAAAGCCTTGAATATCAATCTCTGATGATTTTTGAATCGTGTTAAAGGGAAATAAACTAGTGATCATTAGCAAAATAGACTTTATTGAATTCAATTTCAAGTAGCCGTGAACTGATTTAGGAAGGAAGGCACAGAAGTGGAAAGGAAAAGGTAAGTGGAACAGAAATTGTAAAGAAGACAGCCCCAGAGTACAGTGTCGCAATGTAGAGGGAGACCAAAGGGTAAAATTAGCTTTTTGCCTAAACCAGAGTACCTAAAAAAACCTAGAAAACTGGGAAGAACATTTATTATAGATGAGATCATCACTTTTAACCTTAAATTTCCCAAAAAAGTATACCTTTTTTTTATGGTTTTACATTTTCTTTTGATAAGTATTCCAGTAACTTCCTGACACAGAAGTTCTAAGATATATACACACACAAAAGGCAATTATATTTTAACAACTGGAAAAATTCTGTTGAAAAGGATTGTTAACAATATAATAAAATTGTTTTTCTCATCCTCTGTATTAAAAATATTTGATGTATTTTAAGAGACCACCCAGAGTTCTAATTCTTACTTTCTTGCCTGCTTCCATAATAATGTTTACTTTTTCTCCATTATTTTTTCTGCTTTTTTTTAAATCTGGGCTCCTTATGAATTTTAAACATCCTCAGAAATTGGGACTTCTTGAATAATATAGCAGAGGTGTACACAATAAAGCTAATTCTACAAGAATCAAACTTTACACGTATTACATAAATGATTATAGAGCAAGCCATGCAGTATCATCTACACATAAGTGGTGCAAGATTTATTTTATCTCTTGCATAAAAGCTTTCAAGCAGTTTAAATAATTATAACAACCAATGGTAAGATCAATTTGGCCACCATTGAAAGGGACACATTGGTCATTTCAGAGGTAAATTAATTAAGGATAATACACTTTCTTAACTTCCTAAACACAAAGTAAAAATGTTTGGCAATTATCATGAGTGGCAAAATTGCCAAGATATTTTCTAGACTGAGTCATTTACTGTCCAAAATCTAGTGAATTGTTTAGCAATAAAAGTATCACTAAGACATAAGAGTTCCTTAATTTAAAACTTCCAATTAGCCCAGTTATATTGTTTCTATAGGTACTTTAGGACTCCAGTATAAAGAGTTTGAATCTATCTTAATTTATCACATATATCAGCAGATGAAACTTTTGCAGTGTCTAAGGATTGTTTGTGTCCTTAGTTATAAATTCCTCTTGTTTTGATATGGAAAATCCATTCAAAGAGACTCATTGAAAGTATTTAATAATGCTTGTCAGGATTACTGTAACTGTAGATAAAACCAGCCAATAATTTTCTCCTATTTTCAATTATTTTACTATACTAAATGTCTGATTTTTTAAGCCAAAGCTATGCCATTTGAGAGAAAGACAACCTTTAAAGCTTAATTTGAGACTCAGTTTATTTATGCATTTCCACTGATTTCCATGTGATGGCAGATACATGATTTCAATGTTAATAAAGTGATTTGAGAGTCTTAAAAATATGTCTTTAATGTATTTAGGTGTTATTCCAAGTTTTTTTCAGAGTTAAGCATTTCTTAAGTACCAAATGTTGCTCTTGAACACCCTAATTAACATAAGCAAATTCCAATTTAGAAAACTTCACATTTTTATCAACTGAAATACTCTTTTTTTTTTTAATTAGGAGAGAGTTAAATCATCTCAGACTCTCAACTTAACCAATGTGAATTTCGTCTTAGGGAAAATGTAATACAAAGATGAATGTTTTAAAGGAGATTTCACATTTTTCAAAGAATGATCAAGTCTGTTCTGTTATTGTTAAAATTTTTCGGTGAAGGTGAACAAGTTGTACTATATCTCACCAACCAGAAAGGTCTAGAATCTGTGTTTATCACATTAGTGCTAAAACTGATAGGAGAACAAATCAGAATGCAGATTAGAGACTAAAGAAGTTTCCAAATTATTGCATGTTATAATTCCTACTCTTTTCAGGACAACAACAAAAAAAGAAACAAAAACAGGATAAAAACCACTCTGAATCCTAAAACTCATCTCCAGCAAAAATAGCTCTTCATTCCTTTTTCAGAGTAGGAGGGGAAAGGTCATGAAGGAGGCCATCTACTGCAACATAAATGCACTGTGAGGGAATCAGAATTTCTGGACCAAGTTCTCTCATCCTTTCCTGAAGGCCGCTGTTCCACAACAACCAAGGGAAGGCAGAGGCAGGAGACTAGATGGGTAGTGATGGCAGGTGAGTGAGGGGAGGATGCACTGGAACATCTCTCTCCTTCTGGTCCTCCTCTGGCAATGGCTATGTCTCTTCCCAGGTTCTAGCTCCCAGTGGACAGGACAGGATGCGGCCTCAACTTTCAGTTCTGGCGATTCTTTTTCCTCCCTCCGTCTCTCCAGTGGAGGGATGGTGGTAACTTCCTGCTGTTACCTTATCATCTCTGCAGGCTTGAAGGCTCTTTTATCACCTAGTTAAACAATTCCTTGTGCTCTAAGCCTTTGTTAAATACTCAAGTAGTTTCTGTTTGCTATACTCTAATACACCCTTTCTCGGATGTCTAATTTTTTATCATATCATTTGCATATTCTCTCAAATGCTTTTCCTTGAACAGATTAAATTTTCAGTGTGTTTCTAAAGGTAGCTAATCAGCACTAAAGTTTTCTATTATATACATTAACTGTTATGAAAATCTTGGTGCTTGATAGTATATTTAAGAATCCCTGTATTTTTCTGACTTATTTACTTGAGATACTGGAGTTTACAAAATAGGTTTGGCCTGTGTTTTAGGAAAAATCTTCAGAAGCAAGAAATTGGAATCTACTGAGTCCTCCCTCTTCACCTTTCAGAGTGGTGCCTGAGAGGGGATCTCTTAAAGAGTCATGTATTCAGTGAAGAATTTAAGGGATTCTAATACAGATTATAAAGTTGACCATGTCTTCTCTTTAGAAATAGTTGGTTCATATCAGAAGAACCTTTCGAGCAAGGTGGAAGGAACAACTCAAATAGTATAGACCGAGAGATCACTTAAACTTCCAGAAAACTTGCATGATTGTGTCAATGTCTGTTTCCTAATAACAGATGGCATGTGATGGAGAATTTGGCCACAATCCTCTGTACTGAAGTTGTAGAAAGGGCTAACAGAAACTAGCTACTGTCAGTAACTGTTCTGAAGAAAGAAAAATAGGAAGGAAAAAAGAAAGGAGGAAGATAGGGAAGAAGAAAGAAGGTAACAAAAGAAAAACCCAAAGACAAAAAAGAAACAAAATCCCACTAATATCTAATGTACTGACATATGGACCTAGACAAGTTCACAACACACAGATATTTTAACTATGGTATAGAAGTCCAAGATTCTCCTGACTTTGGTCAATATAAAAATTATATTCAGTTTGTATGTACTCTCATTTCTCAATTTATATCAGCCATAAGAAACCATCTAGAATGTTCTTTAGACATTCAGAACATACTAACACTTTTGAAAAAGTGATATTACTTGGAAATGATTAATGAAGTGAAGTAGGAAGATATGCAAAGATACTACTGCTTAATATGAGTATGTTGGTGTCTGTATGTGTGTGGTTATATCTACATTTATCATAATAATGTAGACCACAATCATATAAGATTTATCAGGACTGATAAATTTTTCTGCCAAAGAGTTTAAAGGAATTAGGGGAGACTATTTCAAATATGAATGAAGTTAGTATGATAAAGACACAAATACTGAAACCCAAGATTCAATTCTCCAATGCAAACCTGCCCATATGTGTTTGACATAAGTAAGCTTCACCAACATAAGAGTTTTGCTACTGACCCCTGAAAGAAGGAAATCAGAAAATTTGAAATAAGATTTGTGGGAATAAAGAATCATGACATCCCATCCTCTTCAAAAAATGGATTGATTCTCTTTGAGTTGTTTTTTTAACACCCTATTCATTAAGCCTTCTATTTTAGTCATGGCCCAATATTGGATATGAAATGTAACAGAGTTTTTAGTAAACATATTATGACCTCTGCCATGGCAGAACTGTTCTTGTTCAATACCTGGGTTCCCATAGCTTAGTGTACCACTTGGCACAGAATGGGTACTCAATAAATGTTTGTTGAATTAGACTTTCCTACTTAGTTAGTAGTTATGTTAGAATTATTATGTTGTTTTTTGTATTACTGTAAATAAATTGTATTTATATAGTGTGATGTTTTCAATTGAGGTTATGTAGTAATCTCTGTGCATTTCATCAGTATTTATAATGTGGATGCCAAATTGACTTTGAATTCAATCTGTGAAGGAAGTAATATCCCCTAATCTAACTGATATTTTCCATTTCTACTTATGAGTCAGGTAAGTAGAGTCAGTTAAGAATTGTTGTGTGAAAATTAGAAGAAATGAATGCAGCATTTTGGCTGCAATGAGGGTCACATGAAGAAAATATTTTATCCACAATTTGGACCATCAGGAGTGTCAAAGATTGAGATCCTACAAATAAGAGCTCATAACTGAAGATCACTAAACCCACAAAGATATTAGTTAACATAAATGAGGACAGAAAAGCTGAAAGTCAACCTCTAAAGAAGATAAATAAATAAGACAGAAGCCACACTTAAATGCAAAGGGAAACTAAACCCCTTGAGAATAAGTAAAGATTTTTAAATACAGCTAGAGGAGAATAAAATTGTCTTGAAAAATGTCAAAAAACTTTAATGACTATGTAAGAGTGAATTTACCTCTGGGCCATTTTTCTATTCCATTAATCTACCTGTTAATCTTGATTATTTTTGCTTCCTAATAAGTCTTCAATTCAGGTCTATAAATCATCTAACTCTCTTCTTTTTGAAGATAGCTTTGAATATTTCATATTGATTTTGGAATCAGCTTATCACTCTGTATCAAAAAAATCAATTGAGAGTTAGAGATTTCTGAGATTTATGATTGATGTTTTTAAAAGATGACTCTGACTTTTGTGTAGGGAATGGATTAGAGGAGAATAAGAACAGAGTCAAGAGCCTAGTTTGGAGATTATCACCCTGGTCTAAGAGCTGATGATGGAGGCCTGGTTCAAAGAGTAGCAGTGAGATGGAGATGAGGATGGCTTCAAGCTAGGCTTTACAAGGAAGAGATGGAGACCATTTGGAGAGTCTGAGAGCATAGTTCAGGGCATTCATGAATGTAATTCAAATGTGATGTCACAGGCGGATATGTAAACTTTGGAGCTGCCTGACACACAAATGAAACAGACCTGAGCTGGATGTGATTATATAAAATTTGCGTGGTATTACATTGCTAAATTATTGTGAGAAAGCAAACACATGCTATTTTGGGGGTTGATAGGAGATGAAATGAATTAATCTGCAAACAATCTTGGAGTTGGGTTTAAAAGCATGATGATCTGTAATTACAATGGCTGTTTTCTTCAATCATCTCCTTCTGTGAACCTATTTAATCAGTCTGGGTGTATAATAAGCCACCATGTTACATATGCCCTGTAAATACATTTTACTAAGGGTGAAAATCAGTGCTAAATGAGTTTGAAACCTGAACTGGTAATGGGAGGAGTGGCAGCTAATCCCTAAATTAAAAGAATTGTGTTAAAGATTTAAAATTGGCCTTAGCTGAGGTAAAACCACCAGGGCCTGAATTACAGAATCCCTCCTCTATCTCTGTGTATCTGTGTGTGTGTGTGTGTGTGCGCGCGCGCGCATGTATGCATGTGCGAACAATAACAGAGGCTATTCTCTGCTTCATCCAAAAAACAACATGCTGAAAATGCTAGCTCTAATAATTTTCTTTTATTGCAAAAGACTGAAAATGTAAAATCCTAAAGTAGATTATTTTCTAAAAATCTTCAAGAGGAGAGACTAAATCCTTAAACCCTTTCTAAAAAGCTAAGTTTATATGAGAGTCACTTGACAAAGGAAGGAAAAATTATCAGACATAAAATATTCATTAATTAGACATAAACTATATGAGCTTGTCCTACATACACTACGCAAACTACTACTTAAGAATCTCATTGGTAAACAATCCAATTAAAAAGTCTTGCTCCAATAACTTCTTATTTACCAGGCTCTTAATTATTGGAAGGTCCATTATAGACACTGTTATGATCCTCTTACCTGTTTATCACATAAATGTCACAAGTCATAAGAGCAACCTAGAAGCGAGGGCATACCTAATAAATAATACTCTAGGTCATGTATTTTTCTAGTCCACTGGGCTGAAGTTTGGAGGGAAGGAAAGAAGTTTAATAGCACTATGTTCTCTTAGACATTCATAAAGGCCAAGAATAAATCCACAATAATTATACTTTGGGGAGCTGTAAAAAACACTTTGGTGCATATAAGGTCTATAGTTATTTAAGTGCCACTGAAATACCATTTCCTGTTTGGAGAATTATTCAGTCACAAAATCTTTCCACATAGAAGTCCCTGATAAGACACGAGTGCCATGTCTTATCTTTGAGAGACATCCCTGAGAATAGTTTAAAAACCTAGGGAAGATATTCATGGAGTTGAGGAGACAGAAAGAAAAATAAAGTGGTCAATTTGGATGACTTGCCAAGTGTTGCATTTACGCATACTCTGTCATTTTAACTGAGACCATTAAATGCCATACTTTATTTCTACAGCATACACCAACCTATGTTGGCAACTTTGGAGAGAGGCAATAAAACTGAAGCCTCTTTTCAGAGAGTCTATGACTTATTTAGGGAGCCTGGAATACATAAAGCTGAAAAATTTAAATAACACAGACGTTTCCCTAACTTCTGAGCATGTGGATGACTAGCGGATGTTTACTCCATAACCAACCTCTCCTAATTCCTTTTTAAGAAAATAAAATAAAATTTTATTCTGGGCAGTCATGTGCCCTGATGAAATATCTGCCTTCTCAGACTATCTAGAAACTGGGAGTCGCCACTTGGCCCATTTCTAGCTATTGGGATGTAAACAAAAGCACCTGGATGAGCATCCAAGAAAGTCATTGTTTCAATGATGAAAATGAATAGATTCAGTTGGCGGCAGTTTTTGCCATTTGCTTTTTATCTTCTTCTTGCCTGAATTGTGGATTCCATACCTGCAAATGGAATAACCATCCTGTGACAAGAAGAACAAAAGCCACAGGTCCAGAGAGAAGCATGGCAAAAACATAAGAAATCTGCTATGCCGGTGGTATGATGGAACCACCATCACAGCTATGCTGTGCCTACCCTTGGACTTACAGTGAGAGGAAATACAACTATTCGGGTAAACTTCAGGCAGCTGAATCCAATCCTAACTGATGGATATGTTACTAGAGTTAACATGTGAGTCATGCATGTCACTGCTCCTAACAAATACTTCAAGTTCTCTGAGCACTATCTCATCTCATTTATTTCTTACAACAGCCCCTATTGGAATAAGTGGCAGTGTCTACTTTTTCAGATACAGATAAGGAATGTTGGCAACTTGGAGATTCACGGATGTGTCTGTCCTAGGATCACACACAGGCACTCCCTGGTATGCACAGAATTTGCACTTAATTTGCTCCACTCTACCACCATATCAATTCAATATCATTAATATTAAAGGTTTCCTCAATATCTCTTAGCTAACAAGTGTTTTTGCTGTTAAAAAAAGCAATCTTTACTTGTGCAGGTCTTACAATTATATAGTCTATTTTAGCTACAATAGCATACTTGAAGTTCACAAGTCTAATGGAAATAGGATAATTTGTGTTATCCACATTTTACAGCTTCACAAGTTGAGTTTAGAAGATGACAGACCTGCTCAAGAAAGGAAAGGAGGGAGAACATGTTTATGTCAAATAACCTCTAATTCAGTGCCTCTATAGGCCGAGTTCTGCCATGAACTCTATTTTGTCTCCTTTTCCTCTTTTCCCAGTGAAGCTCTCTTTCTGCACCTGAAAATAATCTGTTTAGGAAGCTGGGACAATGCTCTGAGGAACCAGTGTTGGTTAAGTCTGTGACTCCTGTGAAATTCTGGGCAGGGGATTAACGATAGCTGTGTCTAGCAAGCTTGGACCTTCTGCCAACCCTGGACCCCAGAACTGATGAACTGTGAGGGAGCTCATCCCTGCATATCCAACTGCTAAATGCTGTGACACATGCCAATGCTTACATGGGAAGCAGAGTAATGTGGGCTGCAGTAGAGCCAGCAAAATGTACAAAGAAGGGTTGCTGGGTGACACCTAAGCAGGCCGTCTAGTTATGTGTAGTGATGATGTAGTTATATCACCATTCAAGGTGAATCTGAGGTCTGCTGGTGGTCCATCTTGCTTTTTCCATTTTGCCAAGCATGT
Source organism: Manis javanica (assembly GCF_040802235.1). Classification (NCBI taxonomy): domain Eukaryota; kingdom Metazoa; phylum Chordata; class Mammalia; order Pholidota; family Manidae; genus Manis; species Manis javanica. The sequence continues at coordinate 73,622,483 of NC_133167.1, read as the reverse complement.
TTGATGGCTTTGTAAAATGAAATATATGCACCACGTGAGGTCTGCCAGCCTGACTGACACTGTGTACCCCAGGGAGGCACACTGTTGAACAAACAGGAAAGCTTTTATCCTGACAACATGCTGCGAGCCTTTCTCTAAGGCTGAGTCAACACACAGCAATGGTTATATAACACATTTGAAAGAATGGAGAATGGAGTGATCTTCACCCGATTTATTAGGCAAGGATAGCGTTAGAGTCTTCCATTATTATGCATATAATCCTGCGTCTAATTAAAAATTATTGATGTATGCATTTTGTTTACAAATCTAGAATGAAATAAATGTAACAAAATAACAAAATCTGAAGTTTGTGAGTTACTATAAAAAATGAATGAATTGAGGCAACTGAACTTTATGCAGTCTTACAATAATTGGAAAGAAAGCACAAGTTTAAAAAGACACACAGTTCATATGGAGTAAGGGTGCTTATTGGCCATTGCTTCTTTCAAATTTATTTTTTACTTTTTTAAAAAAAATCTATCTTTTCTGTTGTTTTACAGTGGGTACCAAAGGCATCTGAAGCCAGTTACATGTATTTATGTTCTATTCTGACTAAAATGGCTTGGCTGAAAAGTATTTCAAAATTTAAGGAAAAATAAAACTGACTTTAGACGCCCATGCCAGGTTTTAGCCCAGAGCAAAGTGTCGTGGCTGATCCCTAAATTAAATGGAAACACTGACAGACTCTTTATACTGGCAGTGTTTGTAAGGATAACAGGTAAATACAATAGTTTGAACTAATAATAGGTAACGTTTTCCAGGTTTGGCTATTAAAGGTCCCTCATGACAAACAAGCTTTATAAAGTTTCTCCAAGAAAAGTTTACTTATAAGACAAAAAAAATCAAAATTCAGCCAATTTTCCATTGCAATAAAATATGATTCCTTTTTGGTCGTTTTCATATTGTTAATTTCTCTTTGCAAGTTTTACATTATTACAATATGTACTTTTGGGTATTAGGCCTTTGTTTAAAAGAGACCCTGCAGGCAGCAATAAACTGAGGGCTTTTAATGAGATATTATTAAATTTCCTTTTAATGCAAGTTAACTGTTTACAAGTTTCTTTTAAAAATTAACATTTTTATGAAATATCCTTTATCTCATTGGTTTCCCATATTACTTCAACTTACAATATGATTCTTTAGTGTTTGTATTTAATCAAAATTCTGAACATATTCACATTATAGCTTGTTGAAATGGCTTCACATTATTGTTTGTTTGGTTGGTTTTATTCTTTATCATTAATATTCCCTAAAGAGAAAACTATGAAGCCTGGCAGGAGGTTTAGTGGATGGATTGGAGAGAGGAGAGCAATATTTAGATCCTGGCTTTGACAGTCCTGAGCTTTCCAATTGTGGGTACTGTTCTTATTTTTGAGAGGGGAGCTAAAACTGAAGCTCAGTCGGAGTAAGTCTGGAAATGAAAGGAGATAAGAGGCCCAGCACAACTCCTGGCCTGTGGCAAATGCTCTGTGAAGCTTTGCTATGATCGCTTTCTGTGTGATTTTTTTTTTGTAGGAATAGCATATAGAGCAATTTCCTCTCATTAAGCACCCATTAGCCATCTTCTATAAATTGAAGTGTTTATCACCACTACTTTACAGTGCTACCGATTCATTATGAAACTCCGTACATATGAATGGTCTGCTTCTGAATTCTCTTTTCTATTTAACTGGTCAACCCGTCTTTGTGCCTGTGTCATTAATACCATGTTATAATGGTTTTATAAGATACTTTGAAAGCTAATTTTCCAAGTCCTCTTATTTTGTTTGTTCTAAAGAGTGTATTGGCTCTTGTGGGCTTGGTTACTTTCTTCACATATATGTTAGAATCTACTTGTGTTAGATTCTGTGAAGAATCCCATTAAAATATGTATTGAAAATTCATAGACTCTAGAAATCAATTTGATAAAACTGCTGTCTTTTGCATTTTCATTCTTGCCATATATAAGCATGACGTTGTTTTCTATTTACTTACCTAAATGTTGCATATATATGTGTATACACATATATTCATAAACACACATATATATACACATGTATTTTCTATAACTTTCAATATTTTTTGTATATTTTCTCAGAAGGATCTTTTCATGGTTTTAATTATTTAATTAGCTAAAGGTAATTTCTGAAATTATGTATATATATATATATATATATATATATATATATACACATGTATTTTCTATAACTTTCAATATTTTTTGTATATTTTCTCAGAAGGATCTTTTCATGGTTTTAATTATTTAATTAGCTAAAGGTAATTTCTGAAATTATGTTCCCTGGCTGTTGCCAAATTTAAAGTTTGTTATTCATTCTGAATAAAATTATATTTACGTCCTTGTTTTTTGTGTAGGCAGTTATACTTTCTGCAATATTTAGAATGTAAAGTTTTTGAATAGGAATGGCAAGCATGCTTCTCTTATTTCTAATTTTAAGAGAAAAGACTATTATTTCACCACCATGTATAATGTTTTGAGTTTTGGCAGATAGCCTTAATCTGGTTAAGAAAGCTCCCCATTTTTTTTAAAACACTAGTGTAGAATTTTATGATTGGTGTATTTGCATCTATTGAGACTCTTACATGGTTTTCTCTTTTAATCATTTAATTTGGTAAATTATAATTTTTTTAAAGTTAATTTACAATCATTTCTGGGATTAATGGAGTCAATATGAATTTACTGACACCTTACTATATAATGTCCTGGTCTAGTATGGGAGTTTACCTATGAACAAAACAGACAAACCTTAAGGGAGCTCACATAATTAGAGGAAAAGACTACAAATAAATATTTTAAATGCATATAAGTAACATGTTACTCATAAGTACAATGGAGAAAAACCACAAAACTAACTTGTTTGCAATACATTATATCATACATATACTTCTGGATTTGTTTTGCCAATATTTTGTTTAGGATATCTGTGTTCTCATGAATGTGTTGGCCTACCCCTTACCTGCTCTCATGGAGTGTTCAGACAAGATTTTGTGAGCCTTGTGAGATGGGGACCATTCCCTCATTTAAATTTGTTTTTTTTATATTGTATTAATTTGTCCAAATGAGCATACTAACAATTTCTATGTGTTCACTCCAAATAGGTAATGCACAAAACTCCCCCCAATATATTTATATTATAATGTGCAAAATAATTATCTCTTCTGTGTGACTTACATCAGAGATTGTAAGAACTGAGTGAAATATAGCATTTAATTCAATATGATTTATTTCATTACATCTATTTTTATTCTGATCATTTGATTTTGTTTATTTATAATAATATAAAATATTGTCTTGTATCAATATTTGCATTCTGGATAAAGTTCTGCCAGAACGTTATCAAAGTCAGTTGTGATTTCTGCCAAATGAAAATTTCTGTGTTCACATTACTTCTAGAATGATAGTGTCAACTCTAGACACGGCCTTGCCAAGAATAGAATCATGTAGATTATGCCTTCAAAAACAGCATTTTTGTCTCACTTCTGATATAAGTTTAGTTATACAGAAAGGCAGTTGTTAATATTTTTAAAAATCATATATCAATTTAGAACACTTAAATCTATTGGTGATGTGTGTGTTCTATATTACTATTAAAATGAATATGTGATAAAACTGCTTATCTTTGTATGTACTCTAATTCTTTAATTAACTATTTTCCATTCCTAAAACTTTGCAATTTAACAAAATTTAGTAATAGTCATTTCAGGCAGAACAAAGTAATTAGTATATCATCATTTTTTTCAACATATGCAAGAAAGATGGGTTAATATTTCTAAAAAGTTCCTATATATACCATCTTTTAGACAATTTGACTGTAATTGATGCAGATAATTTTCAATAAAAGTGACCAATAATTTAATATCCAAATTTCAGATATTATGTTATTTTATCTGAATCAGAAAAAACGTATTTGTTTTAATGGAATCTTTGAGATAGTCTCTCTTATGTTTATCCTGGAGTGTATCTGTTATGACTGACATAAAGGTAGAGTGCATTTACATCCAGCTCTATTGGTGAGGGATCTTCTGCTACATAATGGTCAAATTAGTAGCTGGAAACCTTTTTTAATTTTCTGGCATTTTTTTCTATTTTCTCAAAAACTTTATTCAGTTACTCAGATAACTGTACTTTATTTTCACCTTTAATAGCTTTCTATTTTTTCGTGATAATTCTTTGAGAATGTATTTCTCTAAACAATGGAGAAATGATATAATAGCTTAGTACTGTAACATGTAATTTGTAAAACCTAAAATATTATGTACCTCACTAAAAATTTGTTATCGGAATTATATCTGTACTCATGAAATTTCTATTTGATCAAATAAATACTTGTTATAATTTAACTAGTGAATCATTATGCAGTTATTTCTAATTTATTACTACACTCTACTTTGTAACTTATTAGCTATAAATGAAAATTAGTTACTACTTACCAATTCCTATTACAAAAAAGGTAATTCTACTTTTAAGTTAGGAGCTTAATAAATATCATTCTAGCACATTAAACAAACAGTAGACCATAGGACTAAAATTTGAAACATCATATATAACAAAAGTAGTACTAAAACTTAAAGTTTTAGATATTCATCAATAACCACTGCAGTCAGAGAATGGTTTTAAATTTTAAACTATTTTAAATATTTTTTTAAAATACAGTAGATTTGCAAGGTATTTATATTACCCAACTTATTCCTCTTTTGTAAATAGAAGCAAAACTAAACATACTAGCCCAATAGAACAGGGCATTTTACTTTCTTCTGCCAAAAAGAATCTGTACTGATTCATTAGAATAAACACATCTTTCAGAATATTTTTATAATAAATATGAAAATTATCCATCTCTGGCTTTAGCAAAATCATAAAACAACAGAAATAATTTCCAAAGTAATAAAGAAATCTGCTATGTGATTAGCACATCCTGCAATGTGGCACCCATATGCGTCTTGCCATGACCAGCCTGCCACAGTATCTCCTACTCTGAAACTGCTTCTACTGACAAATCCATATACATCATTTAGGAAGAGTAGGCAATGACTTTTTCAGTATTTCCAAATACAGTTGACCCTTGAACAATATGGGTTTAAACTGCACAGGTCTATTATTACATAGGTTTTATTCAATAAATGTGGCACAGAACTATAAATGTATTTTCTCTTCCTTAAGAGTTTATTTTCTTGAGCTTACTTTACTGTAAGAATACTGCGTATATTATATATATATAACATATATAGAAATGTTAATTGACTGTGTTATTGGTAAAGCTTCCAGTCAAGAGTAGTAGGCTATTAGTAAAGTTTTTAGGGAGACAAAAGTTATGCCGATTTTGGACTGCGTGAGGCCCCTCTTCTCCACATTGTTCAAGGGTCATCTGTATATCCCCAGAGTTGTTTAGCTTCATCCATTTTTGTACAGTTCATCTTCTCTCTTCTGCCAAATAATAAAGCTCAAGCATAGCCTATTTTCTGAATTTCAAGAGAGAGTCTGCTGTTTGGTCTCATCTGCAGAACCACAGCACCTTGAAAACAATCCTGTAGCCTTCAAAACTCAGAACAATGTGGCATCATAGGGCTCACCAATTTGATGCCACAACTTTTATACAGAGTTTCATTTACTGAGCAGATGGCTGTTAATGTGGATGGGCTTATATAATGCAGTGGAGTGCCCTGGGACACAGAGCACAAGCATTTCAATATCCGCCTGTTTGCCAGAGTTAAGGCTAAATTTGTTCTTGGGCAAAGAGAAAATTATTTGATCAAGTGAGCTCTGGGAAGTCCTGCTGGGTAAGAGCCTGAAGTTACCACGGAAAGAGAATCAGATTGTTAACGGGGGTGAGGATGGGATTAAATCGCTGGTGCAGGGCTGAAGGGTATAGTCAATAGCTTTTGCCTCTTTCATTTTCCATTTTTTTACTACATGTCCTTCACAATCAAGAGTATGCCATTCAGTTTGGGGACTGGCACACAGATGTGAAATTTACTTTCATCAATTAAGAAACAAAATCTAATGTGACCAATAGCAACAACAAAAGATGGCAAAAGATAAACCAGCCACATGCTATGGAAAGAAAGCTGATGTACTGTGCTAAAGTCAAATGAAAAGAACTTTAAGATAGATACATTATTGTGATATAGAGCAGAGACATGGGACAAGAGTAATGCCACTATAAAGTCTACAGAGCCCACAAAGGCCTAGCTTATTGTTTGACTTAATCTTTGTGCTGTTCCTCCCTTCTTCCAGTCACTTTAATCAATTATGTAACATGTAACCCGGACAGAAGACAGACCTCAGGAGTGTAAATGAACCTACATGGATAAAAAATGCCAAGATCAGGACACAGAGTTCCCTAAATAACTCTATTCTTTAGAAAAAACTTCAAAGGAATTATTAATCACCTGCACACATCATGCCTTACATGGATCCCTATCCAAAAGACCTTATAAAACCCAAACCCTAAGTCCTTAAGGGTGCCTCCTCTCTGAGGTCATCCGCCCTCCTGCTGCGTACTGTTCCTTTAAATAAAACTTGCTTAGAGGCACCTCTTCTCTGAGGCTGCCCACACTTCCCCCTATGAGTGCATACTTTGCTTCTAAGTAAAACTTTCTTGCTGCTTAAGCCTGTAGTGCTTTGTCTCTGAATTCTTTTCTTCAACAAAATAAAGAATTCCTGGACATCCACCGCTGGTGGTAAGTGTCTCTGTCACTTTCCTATTTCATTCAGCTTTCGAGTCGCAAACACAGCTCTACGATCCCGTTCTTTAGGAGCCTGACTGAGTGTCTCTCTGCTTTTCTCCCTTTTTCCTTCCTTGTTCTCCACCACCTGCACGGCTGCATGTTTGCACAAATAAAAGGATCACTGTCCTGGCACTATGCAATTCTGGCACTCGCTATGACTTCTGCTTTAATGAATTCCTTTTTTGCTTGCACTTGGGCCATCTGTTCTCAGATTCTTTCGGATCAGACTCAAGAGTCCTCCCTCCCCCATCCCGCTTGAGGTTTCCCCTAGTTCTCAGGGAAGGACCTCCCCAGACAGGACTTCCCGACAACAACTGGAAGTAAAAAATTTCAAGTCAGTGAGAAGTTATAATAAATACACACTTAAATTAACCCATGAAATAACCTCAAATACACAAACAAAATTTTAGAATGTAGAAATTACTAAATCCAACATTGGTGTGAGAGAGCTAAACAGTTTTTTTTGATAATTCTTAAGACAAAAGATTATGTATTTATAAGAATATAGGAGACTTGAACAATCAAATCAGCAGCTCCGTTGAATAGATAGATGGACAACTATGAGGCAAACAAAGCGAGCACTCATATAAATCAAAGGTTATAAATATGAGGATATAGGTCTTAAATCCATTAAGATGACCATTTAGGAAAAAAAGTTAAAAATTAAAAATAAATTTACATGGAATATACAATGTTTTTAAAATACCCAGCCCCCACCATAGATGAACTCATAGTTGGCAGCTACTTATAAAAAGAGACGGACAACTATTTTTTTTTAAATACACATAGAGGTAGCTTAAAACAGCATTCTGTGGTGATAATGTAACCTCTAACAAACAACTTAAAAAGTTAAAGAAGAGTGTAGTTCCTTGATATAAATGTTTCTGTTTGTCTTCTTCTATGTCACATGTATGATGTCAGATTTTAGAATTCAAGTTATCTGAGCCAAGGCAATGAAGTGTTTTTTTCCACAACTTTCTGGCATTTCACTTCACCAGTGGAAGACTGTCAGAGCTGTACTCTCACATTAAGACGAAGATAATTGCAATCACATAACTCTAGGGAAGGGAATTTGGTGTTCTGAGCATGTTATACACCTAAATAAAACAGAGCCAGGTGTTATTTCTGTTTCTATTTTAAAGCTTCAGAATAGCTGGGTATTGCATATTTTCTGGGGATACTTAGCTGGTTACTCTCACGCGGCATTTGCCATGGTCTAGGCAAGGGGCTCAGTCCACATCCTTGTAAATCTTAAAATTCTAATGTTTTGTCTCAGAATTGTTGTGTTTTGGGGAAGTAGATTTGCATGATCCTTCTCTGTGAACTTGGCTTTATGTATATATGTGTGTCTATATAAATATAAGAGTATATATTGGAATGCATATTCATTAATTTATAGTGAGAAATACAACTGGAAAGGTTCACTTGACCCAACCAGTGTGTTCTCTCCTGTAGAAGAAGATGTATGCGGAGCTAGCTTATTTGAGTGTTGGCAAGCCTGGAATGTAAAAAGGCAAATTCTGGTAGTTTTCAGCAGTCTGCCAGCCACAAAGGCTGGGGGCAGCATTCTCATACACCGTTCGCCCAGGCAGCTCTAATATTCAAACCTAGTTACTAGGATGTCTTCCCATCTGAACAATGCTTACATAGGCTCTGCCTGCTTTTCACCTCCTGTCTGCCCTATCTGTGTGTTTCCATAATTGATGACACTCTGTTCACTTAGTCTTTTATCTACACAGAGCATGATTTGATTAGGTTTTTACTTATTAGAATCACATTCTGGCCTGACCTTCTTGACATTATTACTCTCATATTACGTTGCTCAGAGTTTTGGGTGTCCCTGAATGTTTAGTCACACACTTACAGATGATAACATGATTTTGTCCCATGTATCTATCCTAAAATCTTCATGGATTTGCCAGAATAACAGTGGTCACATTTCTAAGACCTTGGAATAGGGGTGTCCTGTCGTAGCCTCCAGGAATGTCTGCTCAGTAATTGTGAGGAATCTGGCCGATGGAGTTTCATTTTTGGCATTACTAGAAATTTAAGGCCAAAATTGACAGTGTTAAGGCCTCAGAGGGAAACACTTCATTTTCATTTAATAAAAAATGTTCTTCCTTGAAAATCGAGGGGGGCTAGAAACCATCTGAAGGCCTTAACTCTTTGTGGTGTTGTCTGGCTTGTCTTTGTGCCAGCCTGCGGTTATCCCTGGTGTCTGACTTAATCTATAGGCTCACTTTTTGTTCAGGGTAGGAATGCACTAGTGTGCTTATAATAAGCCAAGTTCAGTGGGATTTAATTCTTTTAATTTAGTATTGCTCTCATGTTTTGGAAGGTAAAGTTGGCACTTTGGAGGGAACATGCATCTCTGTGAATTGTCATCATATAATTTTATCATAACTATCACTTGGTCTTTACCTTTCTTGCAGGCTGTAAAAAAATTCCGGTATTTCTTTGTTAATCTTATTTTTCAATCCTTTCCTCCCTTTCTTCTTTTAAATGTTCTTAAGGAACCCATATTTAAGATTTTACACGATCGTTCAAGTTTACAGCAATAGTTTGTATGTATGTTTTACAATTATATATATATATATATATATAGTTATGATAATATGATATAGTAGCAGAATTTGTGGCTATAGTACCAAAATTTGAATATTAATTGTTTATTCATTTGTCCAGTATTCACCTAGAGGAGATAGGGGACTCATTTAGAGGCAGAATGGTCTACAGTATAGTTTATTTTTTATTCCCTTTTATTGGCAAAGGGAAGATGAGAAATTTCTTGTTCTACAACTATGTTATTATAAATATTTTATTAAAAACTTCTTCCCTTTAGCCTTACTTTACTTTTTAAAATCAGTATGTAGAAACAAAACAAAATAAAGCTGCTTTTTCTGCTCCTCATAAAAAGAGAACTTTTGACTGTTACTTAGAGGTTTTATTTGTGTTCTTTTTCCCTAATGCCTAATGATCATATTGATATCTATCATTATATTGATATTACTATTGATCACTTATGCTGCATTTTATATTTTGCAGACAAACTTCTTTTCAAGTACAAAACTTCAAGAACAGAAGAAAAGTTTGGTGGCAAAAAATGAACTCTGCTCACTTTCACAGTCTGTGGCCGTCACATATTCCTTGTTCCAAGAAAAGAAGATGTCTTTGGTAAGCGTTATTTTCAAGTTAGAGGGAATTAAAAAGGTTTTCTAAATATGTGTCTTAACAACTTTTTAGTATTAATGTTGTGACTTGGGATAAATTTCTTCTAGTCCTACAATATTTGATATTGTTCCATTTTCTATTTAATTTTAGGACGGAATGCCATTTTCTTTCTCTGTTAGGACTCTCTCTGTCAAGTAAAAACAGCAAGTGTAGTTTGGCCATGATTCTATGCAGAGAGTGTAGCAGAGGTAGTGAAACATACATTTATTGTTTAGAGATTCTTTAGGGATTTTTATGTACAATATCATGTGATAGTCAAACACTAACTGTTTGAATAGAGCAGCCATATTTTTTTTTTTTTTTTTGAGAGGGCATCTCTCATATTTATTGATCAAATGGTTGTTAACAACAATAAAATTCAGTATAGGGGGGTCAATGCTCAATGTACAATCATTAATCCATCTCAAGCCTAATTCTCGTCAGTCTCCAATCTTCTGAAGCATAACGAACAAGTTCTTACATGGTGAACGAATTCTTACAGAGTGAATAAATTCTTACATGGTGAACAGTACAAGGGCATTCATCACAGAAACTTTCGGTTTTGATCATGCAATATGACCTATAAACCATCAGGTCAAATATGAATATTCATTTGATTTTTGTACTTGATTTATATGTTGATCCCACATTTCTCCTATTATTATTATTATTTTTATTTTTAATAAAATGCTGAAGTGGTAGGTAGATGCAAGATAAAGGTAGAAAACATAGTTTAGTGCTGTAAGAAGGCAAATATAGATGATCAGATGATCAGGTGTGTGCCTATGGACTAAGTATTAATCCAGGCTAGACAAGGGCAGCAAGACATCCACGGATGCAGAAGATTTCTCTCAAAGCAGGGGGGGTGAGGTTCTGAGCCTCACCTCTGTTGATCCCCAAATTCTCACCTGATGGCCCCCCTGCGACTGTGCCTGTCTTAGGTTGTTCCTCCCTTGAGGAATCTTACCCGTTAGAGCAGCCATATTTTAAGACTGGTTTTTTTTTAAAATTCCTGGTTAGCGTATCTCTGGAAGGATGTCCAAGAAGATAGAAATCAGTTAAAAACAGCGGTAAACTTGCTTTTCACTCTGCATCTCTAGTACTGCTCTGTTTTTCAGCCATGCTGGATGCTCTTTGAAAAACATGTAATTACTGTGAAAAGTGACCACACTTAATATTTCATTGTTCTGGCATGAATCCTTAAGGCTGTTGAGGATTTTTTAATATATAAAATGGGACAGAATAAGGCTTCCAGCTCAGTTTAACTAATTTGAATTCCGGTCCTCTCTGACATTAAATTGATTTGGACAAGGCGATGTGGTCTAATGCCTGCTTTTCCTGTTCTCTTTGTCTCTATCTGCTAGACGACATTACAGGTTTTTATTCAGGTTACGTTCCAGTATAAATAAGGATAAACAGTCCTTAGCTTGTCTTAATCACTTAATCGATATCCTAATTAGAAAATCAAATTGCTTAATCAAAAATACAAAAGCCATTACAGAAGAAGCCGAATAATTCCATTGTACTAATTTTGAAACAAATTACATGATAAACAGGAATGTTAAGTTCAGTCTCTTACTTATACAGTAACTTCCCTTTATCCCTATGTGTATGGTATAACTAGATACAGTTACTAAGGAAATTTGGGATAGCCTCTAAATTTTCTGAATGTAGTGCATTCTACTACTTAGCCATGATATGAGGTTTCTTGTATAACATTACACATACATGTGGTTAAAAATGTGAAGAGTGGTATATCTTCATTTATATCTTTTGCTCTTATTTGATTGTTAACTATTGTGTAATATCATGGTGTAATTATCTGTTCCTCCCAGGAGTCTGAGGGTCTTGCCAGTTAACCACAAAATTAAACATGCCTAAGACTAATTAATCAGGAGCAATAATACAACTAGTGTTAGGTAATTTGATGCCTCATATCAAATAACGCTGATATTATACACACATGGTGCACACTGTGTAATAGAAAAGGGTAGACAGTTAATGAAAGTAACTTAAAACCTACCTTTGAAGGATGAAAATAACAGTTTGAAACGATCTATTCTATAAAAGTATCAACATTCATGCAAATACTGTCCAAATTCAGACTTTCAAGATGTATTAAAAGGGAGTATCATTAAATAATTTAAAGCTGATGTTTTAACTTCCTGAATGTTTAGATGACTGTTTTACCTAATAAACATCTTAATGGGTTTGGAGCTATGTTTGTTTAAAAAGCTGCATAAATATATAGTATTGACCTAAATTTAATACAATTCTTGTTAAGTTCAATACTAGGTAAATGATGACAGCCCTTGTTAAATTGGGGTTGTTATTATTTTATGAACAGAGTCAATATAAAACACCTATTACGATCTCAAAAATAGTTTATAGAGTGCTTATGGAGCCTTATGTTATCACTAAGCATTTTCAGATTTGCCTTCTTGGAAATTTGTGTAACTAAAGTACCATGTGTTATTTCAAGTAGAATATTGGATTACAGTTTACTGTATTTTCAAAAGGTTGTGGCAGTATTAAACATACAATTAACTGAATGACTATTCTTTGCCAATGATAGATTTTTAAAGTGAATAATTAGAGGGGCAAGGATTGATATTTTAGCTAAAGCTAGATTTTGTTTTGTTCAGTACAGTAAGTGAAAAGTAGAACCTGTGGAGTTCTTAATGTGGGTAGTTTTAAAGAAATAGTTAAAATGAAAATTTTAAGTGAAGGTTTAATCCATTGTTTATTTCTTAGTGACCATTTACTCCTGGAAGGGTTTGGACATTTTGTTTCCCTGCAACTCAGTGGGCACTTAAAAAAAACTCACTCAGTTTGTTTTGCTGCTGTTTCTCTAGAGGAGTGTGGCTGAGAACAGGGTTTTGCCCATCTCAGTGGTTGGCATGCACTTATCCCAGGCGGTGAAGGCTGGCTACCCACTTGATACCGAGCAAGCAGGCCTGACTGCAGAGGTTCAGAAGATTATTGCTGATGTTATCCGAAACCCTCCCATCAACTCAGGTGATGACCAAGACCCTCGTCTGCAGCCTTAATGGCTGGAGTCATTGAACCCAGAGGGAGTAAACAAGCAGGGCACAAATATTTTTTACTTTAACAGCATTAACCCTTTATGCTATTATGAAAACTTTGCTTTTGTAATGCTTTTATTGTTTTAGAAAACAGTCCTCCCACTATCACTCAGGAAATTCCGAGTCTGAGAAACTATTATATTCCTTTTTAGATTCCAATTACAACTTTCACACTCATCCCCAAATAATGCACTTTCGTCCTTTTCTAACGTCAACCTCATTGAAAGGAAAGGAGCGACACACAGCAGCAATTCACCAGAGAATTCTGCTTTATTAAGGAAAGGTGCTGGGTTATATAGGAAGGGGCATGGGGTGATTGAGATGTCACTTCTACGGAGCTGGTAGCTGTTGGCTAGGTGCTGGGATTGGGAGTGGGGCAAGAGGTGTTTGGGCTTCAGGTGGCGCCGGTGGGAACCGCGGAACCCAAAGAGAAGCCAGAAGTTCACCATCTTACTGGCGGGGGCCCTTCATTCCCCCCTTTCTCCTCTATGGGGTTGTGGACGTTGCTTTCTCTCTGCTTCCTGCTGAACGGGGGCGGAGAAGGGAGTGAGGGCTTGAGGACTGGGAGGAAAGGGTTGATAGGACTCCCCACAGTAAGGACGAGTAGATGTGGACTTCTTCAGGTTGGAAATCAATGAAGGTTCCCTGTAACCATAGGTGGAGGACCTGTTGATTCCAATGGTGCCAAGAGGATATGGGTGTCAGGAACCAGGCGTCTGTGGCCATTGTTTCCAGGAACAGTTTCCAGTGGAGAAAGGGGTCCATCTCAGCGTGTGGTGAGGAGGTCACGTGAGGGTGAGGGATCTTCTGTGGCCAGAAGCTGATAGTTCCTGAGTAAAACCTGGTTGAAAGTTTGATTAGAGATTTTTCTGACTTGGGATTTGATGAACTTTATTATACAGGGTAAGAAGAGACAGGCGAGAAGAATGATTATTATGGGGCCTGCAATGGGCCAGACCCAGGTAAGGAGGGGGTTTGTTAGTATTGAAGAGAATGGGTTGGAATTGGAAGCAGAGTGGAGGCTGGAGGCAAGGTCGGTGAGTTTGGTGATGTCAGTTTCTACAATGCCGGATTCGTTGATGTAATAGCAGCACTCTTCCCGAGGAAGACGCAGGTACCGCCCTTCTCAGCTATAAGCAGGTCTAAGGCCCGCCAGTTTTGAAGGGTGACCTTAGCTAGCGAAGTGACCTGTCTTTGGAGAGAGACCAGGGAATCGGCAGTGGATTTCAGGGCTCCCTCAAGTTTGGCGTTGAGATCTCTAACTGCCCATAGAGAGTGACCCAAGGCTCCTCCCGAAAACCCTGCCCCAATGGCTGAGGTGATCAAAGAGATACCGACCATGATGGGAAGGAAAGCAGCCCTTTTTGTGTGCTAGGGCAAGGGAGGTTGGAGCTCAAGGAATTCTGCCATGCTGTAAAGTGTTAACTGTGGGATTAGGGTGACGAGAATGCAGGGTGTGCTGGAGGGGGGTGGAGTTGGGCCTACACAGTGGTGGATGGTGAGATTATCTGCGTATTCTGGTTCCCACAGGGGTATGTCTGCCAGGGGATGGAGGGGTTGTCCTTCTGCATGGAAGGAGTAGTTGGAAATATTAAGGGGCACGGCGGCCAGCAGTGGGCGCTGTAGTGATGCGCACAAGAAACAATTGGCGGTGTTGAGGGTGTGGTTGAGAAAGATGGTGGTGTCCTGAATGAGCTGTAAAGAAGAGTAGGAGGAATAAGAAGATGAAGAGGCGCCGTCAAGAGTTCGGATAATGACTTTTTCGGAATGTCCGATATCTGATGCAACTTGAGAGATCTGGGAATGAGAGGGAACATACTTTCGAGAGATATGAAGCGTACTGTGGGGGGTCAAGGACCCCCCGTAGTAAACTGAGGCTGTGACTCCGGCATCCCATCGAGAGTCCCAGGGATCTGGGATTGATAAGGAGAATGAGCCGTTGGGATATTTCATGAAACGGTTGGAGGAGTAATACTGTGGGTACCGGGAGTTACTCATGTAGTGAATGGCACAAGACCAGTAAGTAGGGACATCTCCTGTAGGTGTCTGGCCATTGCCTGCAATAGGCTTGTTTTTGGTCATAGAGGAAGCAGAGGTAGGGAGAATAAGGGTAGCTGCTAGTGAACACTTCGGTGGAGGGAGGAAAGTGGAGGTATAAAGGCTCAGAGCAGCCTTTCAGAGGGCAGTCTGGTGTGGCAATGAGGGCAGTAACTTTTGTTTGATGCTGTGTGTAAGTCTGTCTGACTTTGAATCACCATACAAAGGAGGCTGGGGTGGTGGGGAAGACAATAGGAATGAGGAAAAAAAGCGAGAGAGCAGTAAAGGAGGAAAAAGTCATGATTTGGGTATGAATGGCAAAGGGGGTGAACGGGAGTTTGGAGGACAGAGGACTGTAAGGTCAGGAGTCTGGAGGGAGGGAGAGTTTGTAAACTTTTTTTAAGAGATCTTTTAGGTGATGTGGGGACAGAATGGTAAGGGGCGCCCTGAATGTCAGTTTATGAGCTTCTTTCTGCAAGAGCTGTCCAGCGGCTAATGCCCATAAGCAGGGGGACCATCCCCGAACTGTGGGGTCTAATTGCTTGGAGAGATAAGCTACTGGGGCAAAGGATGGGCTATAATATTGGCCTAGGACTCCTAGAGCTTGACTGGACCTCTCATGAATGTATAATGAGAAGGGCTTTGACAAATCGGGAAGATGGAGAGCTGGGGCTTCCACAAGAGTTCGACAGAGCTTAATGAAGGAGTGTCGGGGTGAGGAGGATAATGGTTCTTCAGGGGGGACCTTGCTGAGGTCGTATAGGGGTCTTGCTAACAGGGAGAGGTTAGGGATCCACGCTCTAAAATACTCAGCCAGGCTTAGAAAGGAAAGAATTTCTGTCTTGGTTTTGGAAACAGGCAGGTCAGAGAGGAGCTGTTTTCTGTCTAAGGTAATGGACTTTCTTTGTTGAGATAGGAGGAATCTGAGGTAAGTGACAGAAGGGGAAGAGATTTGAGCTTTGACGGGGGATACCTGGTAACTTCTGGAAGCTAGAAGGTTAAGTAGGGCTAGGTGAAGGCAAAAAAATTTTGGGAGGAGGGGTCTAGAGGGATAGAAAAAAATGCGTCTTTGAGATCTAGGACTGAGAAGTGGGATGCTGAGGCAGGGATCTGCGATAAAAGGGTGTATGGATTTGGAACTAAGGGATGGATAGAGACGACGGCCATGTTGATGAGGCAAAGGTCTTGGACAAGGCGGAAAGACCTATTGGTTTGTTTTTTGTTTTTTTTGTTTTTATTTTTTTAATGCAAGTCACACAGCGAGGTTTATTTCCAGCTAGCTGGGGTCCAAGTATCTGGTCCAACGCAGTGGGTTTCCACAAGGACCCAGAGCACTCAAAGCCAGGGGTTTCTATGGCATTTTCAAAAAGCACTGACTCACAGTAATTTTCCATAAACTTTGGCTTGTCCTGCATCCTGGGGTTTAAGCAAAAGCAAGATAAGACCCCACTCCTCAAATGTTAGGGTGATTCAGCAAGATAAGCTGACCAGAGTCGCAACCGCCCACAACCCGGTGTCCATGATGAACTTGTTCTTCAACACCTGTTTATCCGGCCTTACCCAGTTCCTCCTTTCCTGAGTCATGTACTCAGAAAATGGCTCTTCGGCCCTTAAGATGGCCATTCTCATGCTAATTCATTCTTACACTGTGAAAAGATGCTTGGCTGTCTGTGTACCCAAACGGACAATGAAAGTATTCACAGGCAAAATACGGGAGGGGTGCCTGGTTGTTGGCTGGCAAAACTCAGCTCTTTTACTAGGAAGCACTCTCCATTTTCTTAATGAATGAAACACCCAATGAAGGCAACACACAGCACAGGAAAATCGTTTGAAAAGTTGATGCCTTTAAAGGCAACGCGCACACACACACACACACACACACTCACTCACTCACTCACTCACTCACTCAGTCACTCACCAGCCTTTCACAGTCTCTCACATAGGAA
Source organism: Manis javanica (assembly GCF_040802235.1). Lineage (NCBI taxonomy): Eukaryota > Metazoa > Chordata > Mammalia > Pholidota > Manidae > Manis > Manis javanica. The sequence goes on along the minus strand of NC_133167.1, from coordinate 73,605,439 downwards.
GAGCAGACCAATAGTCCCAGGACACTTTGTCTTCCTGACACAGAGAAAACTAGACTTTAATCTTGTGCCAGCTTACTTCTGCTATTAAAAATCATCTTAGAGAAATTCATTTAGACCGTAGCTGGCCTGATCACACATGTCGATTCTTTTCCCAAGGTTCCTTTTCACAGGCCTTCTGCAACTTTCTTCTTTATGTTCAGCTTTCGTTCAGAGATTTCCTTTTTTTTTTTTTTTTTTGGTATTTCATATAGTTTTTTTCTTTTTTTTTTTTTTTGAGAGGGCATCTCTCATATTTATTGATCAAATGGTTGTTAACAACAATAAAATTCAGTATAGGGGGGTCAACGCTCAATGTACAATCATTAATCCATCTCAAGCCTAATTCTCATCAGTCTCCAATCTTCTGAAGCATAACGAACAAGTTCTTACATGGTGAACGAATTCTTACATAGTGAATAAATTCTTACATGGTGAACAGTACAAGGGCATTCATCACAGAAACTTTCGGTTTTGATCATGCATTATGACCTATAAACAATCAGGTCAAATATGAATATTCGTTTGATTTTTGTACTTGATTTATATGTTGATCCCACATTTCTCCTATTATTATTATTTTTATTTTTAATAAAATGCTGAAGTGGTAGGTAGATGCAAGATAAAGGTAGAAAACATAGTTTAGTGCTGTAAGAAGGCAAATGTAGATGATCAGATGATCAGGTGTGTGCCTATGGACTAAGTATTAATCCAGGCTAGACAAGGGCAGCAAGACATCCACGGATGCAGAAGATTTCTCTCAAAGCAGGGGGGGTGAGGTTCTGAGCCTCACCTCTGTTGATCCCCAAATTCTCACCTGATGGCCCCCCTGCGACTGTCCCTGTCTTAGGTTGTTCCTCCCTTGAGGAATCTTACCCGTCTCTGGCTAACCAGTCATCTTCCGGGGCCATACAGGGAAATGTAAAGTTGGTAAGTGAGAGAGAAGCCATATTGTTCGAAAAGGTTAGCTTTTTACTTCTTTGCAGATTTATGGCCTGTGGCTTCTATGCCCAGCACTTGTCTCGAGGTATCTTAACCACCTGGAGGAATTATGATACTCGGTAAATTCGATATGAGGCACAAATTCTATTTAAGGGTTGTAATTAGGAAGGAATAAGAAAAGCTATAGATGTAGCATATGAAGGAAACATGGGAGGATTGATTATTTCTTTGACATATCTTCTTGAAGAGTACCTTAAGTATGTAAAGGTTTTAAACTTCTAACTAATTTGCACACACATATTAACATGATAGGAATACGGTGACATAAACAAAGCAAATCTATAATTACCATCCATCTCCAGTGAAGCCAAGAAAACCATTTAGGCACCCTAGGCATTTGTGAAAATTTATCTATGATATGATGGATATTGTCCAACTGTACTTGAACAATCAGACAAATTAAAGCAGCCCATTTCTGGGATCTGTTCACATCCCATATGTTCTTTTAACCATAGATAGTCTATAGTCATGAGATTTTGGAGTGCTACAACTTGCACCCCTCCCAACTCCTGGTAGAGTTCCAACAGTACAGATCCGGTCAAATTCGTTGTCTCACTGTATGCACATGCCAGCCTAGACATCTGCCTCCTCATTCCTATGGCAAGTCCAGGAGACGGTGGGCTGGATGCAGCCACAACCGCAGCATCGTCCGGATCACTGTGGAGGCTTTTTGATGATCATCCCCCCGCACAAGTCCGCCAGAGAGTGCTGATGCCGGAAGCTCCTCCTCATATCGTATCTTAGTTCATTTTCTGGGTACCCAAGCTAGGCCTTGATCTTCTGCATAGAAACAAACAGACCCTTTGCCCACACTTTGAAATGCCCTCTATACCACTGTGCAGAACTCATTGGAGGTCAGCACACAGTAACTGCTTTTTTTTGTTTTTGTTTTTTTTAATTAAGAGAAAGGAATATTATCAGAAAAGAGTACCTCCATAGCTGATCATCTGACACCCTTTAAGTGATCAACATTAAGGATATTTAAAGCATGCGTTGATCTTTGATTTACCAATAGTTTTATCCTGTTAAGGAGTAATCCCCCTTTTCTTTCTTTCTTTCTTTCTTTTTTTTTTTTTTTAATTTTTAATCTACACTTACATGAAGAATACTATGTTTACTATGCTCTCCCCTATATCAGGTCCCCCCTAACAACCACATTACGGTTACTGTCCATCAGCTTAGCAAAATGTGGTAGAGTCACTACTTTTCCTCTCTGTGTTGTGCAGCCCACCCTCCCCTTTCTCCCTTCCCCCCATGCATGCTAATCTTAATACCCCACTTCTTCCTTGCCCCCTTATCCCTCCCTGCCCACCCATCCTCCCCAGTTCATTTCCCTTTGGTACCTGTTAGTCCATTTTTGGGTTCTGTAATTCTGCTGCTGTTTTGTTCCTTCAGTTTTTCCTTTGTTCCTATACTCCTCAGATGAGTGAAATCATTTGGTATTTCTCTTTCTCTGCTTGGCTTATTTCACTGAGCATAATACTCTCCAGCTCCATCCATGTTGCTGCAAATGGTTGGATTTTTCCACTTCTTATGGCTGAGTAGTATTCCATTGTGTATATGTACCACATCTTCTTTATCCATTCATCTACCGATGGACATTTAGGCTGCTTCCAATTCTTGGCTATTGTAAATAGTGCCGCAATAAACATAGGAGTGCATCTGTCTTTCTCAAACTTGATTGCTGCGTTCTTAGGGTAAAATCCTAGGAGTGGAATTCCTGGGTCAAATGGTAGGTCTGTTTTGAGCATTTTGATGCACCTCCATACTGCTTTCCACAATGGTTGAACTAATTTACATTCCCACCAGCAGTGTAGGAGGGTTCCCCTTTCTCCACAGCCTCACCAACATTTGTTGTTGTTTGTCTTTTGGATGGCAGCTATCCTTACTGGTGTGAGGTGATACCTCATTGTAATTTTAATTTGCATTTCTCTGATAATTAGCGATGTGGAGCATCTTTTCATGTGTCTCTTGGCCATCTGTATTTCTTTTTTGGAGAACTGTCTGTTCCATTCCTCTGCCCATTTTTTAATTGGGTTATTTGTTTTTTTTTTGTTGAGGCATGTGAGCTCTTTATATATTCTGGACGTCAAGCCTTTATCGGATCTATCATTTTCAAATATATTCTCCCATACTGTAGGGTTCCTTTTTGTTCTATTGATGGTGTCTTTCGCTGTACAGAAGCTTTTCAGCTTAATGTAGTCCCACTTGCTCATTTTTGCTGTTGTTTTCCTTGCCCGGGGAGATATGTTCAAGAAGAGATCACTCATGTTTATGTCTAAGAGGTTTTTGCCTATGTTTTTTTCCAAGAGTTTAATGGTTTCATGACTTACATTCAGGTCTTTGATCCATTTTGAGTTTACCTTTGTATATGGGGTTAGACAATGGTCCAGTTTCATTCTCCTACATGTAGCTGTCCAGTTTTGCCAGCACCATCTGTTGAAGAGACTGTCATTTTGCCATTGTATGTCCATGGCTCCTTTATCAAATATTAATTGACCATATATGTTTGGGTTAATTTCTGGGGTCTCTAATCTGTTCCACTGGTCTGTGGCTCTGTTCTTGTGCCAGTACCAAATTGTCTTGATTACTATGGCTTTGTAGTAGAGCTTGAAGTTGGGGAGTGAGATCCCCCCTACTTTATTCTTCTTTTTCAGGATTGCTTTGGCTATTCGGGGTCTTTGGTGTTTCCATATGAATTTTTGAATTATTTGTTCCAATTCATTGAAGAATGTTGCTGGTAATTTGAGAGGGATTGCATCAAATCTGTATATTGCTTTGGGCAGGATGGCCATTTTGACGATATTAATTCTTCCTAGCCATGAGCATGGGATGAGTTTCCATTTATTAGTGTCCCCTTTAATTTCTCTTAAGAGTGACTTGTAGTTTTCAGAGTATAAGTCTTTCACTTCTTTGGTTAGGTTTATTCCTAGGTATTTTATTCTTTTTGATGCAATGGTGAATGGAATTGTTTTCCTGATTTCTCTTTCTATTGATTTGTTGTTAGTGTATAGGAAAGCTACAGATTTCTGTGTGTTAATTTTGTGTCCTGCAACTTTGCTGTATTCCGATATCAGTTCTAGTAGTTTTGGAGTGGAGTCTTTAGGGTTTTTTATGTACAGTATCATATCATCTGCAAATAGTGACAGTTTAACTTCTTCTTTACCAATCTGGATTCCTTGTATTTCTTTGTTTTGTCTGATTGCCATGGCTAGGACCTCCAGTACTATGTTAAATAACAGTGGGGAGAGTGGGCATCCCTGTCTGGTTCCCGATCTCAGTGGAAATGCTTTCAGCTTCTCGCTGTTCAGTATAATGCTGGCTGTGGGTTTATCATATATGGCCTTTATTATGTTGAGGTACTTGCCCTCTATTCCCATTTTGCTGAGAGTTTTTATCATGAATGGATGTTGAATTTTGTCAAATGCTTTTTCAGCATCTATGGAGATGATCATGTGGTTTTTGTCTTTCTTTTTGTTGATGTGGTGGATGATGTTGATGGATTTTCGAATGTTGTACCATCCTTGCATCCCTGGGATGAACCCCACTTGGTCATGGTGTACGATCCTTTTGATATACTGTTGAATTCTGTTTGCTAATATTTTATTAAGTATTTTTGCACCTACATTCATCAGGGATATTGGTCTGTAATTTTCTTTTTTGGTGGGGTCTTTTCCTGGTTTTGGTATTAGGGTGATGTTGGCCTCATAGAATGAGTTTGGGAGTATTCCCTCTTCTTCTATTTTGTGGAACACTTGAAGGAGAATGGGTATTATGTCTTCTCTGTGTGTCTGATAAAATTCCGAGGTAAATCCATCCGGCCCCGGGGTTTTGTTCTTGGGTAGTTTTATGATTACTGTTTCAATTTCTTTGCTTGTAATTGGTTTGTTTAACTTTTGTGTTTCTTCCTTGGTCAGTCTTGGGAGGTTGTATTTTTCTAGGAAGTTGTCCATTTCTTCTAGGTTTTCCAGCTTGTTGGCATATAGGTTTTCATAGTAGTCTTTAATAATTCTTTGTATTTCTGTGGAGTCTGTCGTGATTTTTCCATTCTCATTTCTGATTATGTTGATTTGTGTTGACTCTCTTTTTCTCTTAATAAGTTGGGCTAGAGGCTTATCTATTTTGTTTATTTTCTCAAAGAACCAGCTCTTGTTTTCGTTGATTTTTGCTATTGTTTTATTCTTCTCAATTTTGTTTATTTCTTCTCTGATCTTTATTAAGTCCCTCCTTCTGCTGACATTAGGCCTCCTTTGTTCTTCTTTTTCCAGTTTTAATAATTGTGATGTTAGTACTATTCATTTGGGATTGTTCTTCCTTCTTCAAGTGTGCCTGGATTGCTATATACTTTCCTCTTAAGACTGCTTTCGCTGCATCCCACAGAAGTTGGGGCTTAGTGTTGTTGTTGTCATTTGTTTCTATATATTCCTTGATCTCTATTTTGATTTGTTCATTGATCCATTGATTATTTAGTAGCATGTTGTTAAGCCTCCATGTGTTTGTGAGCCTTTTTGTTTTCTTTGTAGAATTTATTTCTACTTTCATACCTTTGTGGTCTGAAAAATTGGTTGGTAGAATTTCAATATTTTGGAATTTACTGAGGTTCTTTTTGTGAGCTAGTATGTGGTCTATTCTGGAGAATGTTCCATGTGCACTTGAGAAGAATGTATATCCTGTTGCTTTTGGATGTAGCGTTCTATAGATGTCTATTAGGTCCATCTGTTCTAGTGTGTTGTTCAGTGCCTGTGTGTCTTTACTTATTTTCTGCCTGGTGGATCTATCCTTTGGGGTGAGTGGTGAGTTGAAGTCTCCTACAATGAATGCATTGCAGTCTCTTTCCCTCTTTAGTTCTGTTAGTATTTGCTTCACATATGCTGGTGCTCCTGTATTGAGTGCATACATATTTAGAATGGTTATATCCTCTTGTTGGACTGAGCCCTTTATCATTATGTAGTATCCTTCTTTATCTCTTGTTACTTTCTTTGTTTTGAAGTCTATTTTGTCTGATATTAGTACTGCAACCCCTGCTTTCTTCTGACTGTTGTTTGCCTGAAATATGTTTTTCCATCCCTTGACTTTTAGTCTATGCTTATCTTTGGGTTTAAGGTGAGTTTCTTGTAAGCAGCATATAGATGGGTCTTGTTTTTTATCTATTCTATTACTCTATGTCTTTTGATTGGTGCATTAAGTCCATTTACATTTAGGGTGACTATTGAGAGATATGTACTTATAGCCACTGCAGGCTTTAGATTCGTGGTTACCAAAGGTTCAAGGTTAGCTTGTTTAGTATCTTACTGCCTAACTTAGCTCGCTTATTGAGCTGTTATATACACTGTCTGGAGATTCTTTTCTTCTCTCCCTTCTTATTCCTCCTCCTCCATTCTTCATATGTTGTGTGTTTTGTTCTGTGCTCTTTTTAGGGGTGCTCCCATCTAGAGCAGTCCCTGTAGGATGCCCTGTAGAGGTGGTTTGTGGGAAGCAAATTCCCTCAGCTTTTGCTTGTCTGGGAATTGTTTGATCCCACCATCATATTTAAATGATAGTCGTGCTGGATACAGTATCCTTGGTTCAAGGCCCTTCTGTTTTATTGCATTAAGTATATCATGCCATTCTCTTCTGGCCTGTAGGGTTTCTGTTGAGAAGTCTGATGTTAGCCTGATTGGTTTTCCTTTATAGGTGAACTTTTTCTCTCTAGCTGCCTTTAAAACTCTTTCCTCGTCCTTGATCCTTGCCATTTTAATTACTATGTGTCTTGGTGTTGTCCTCCTTGGATCCTTTCTGTTGGGGGTTCTGTGTAATTCCATGGTCTGTTCGATTATTTCTTCCCCCAGTTTGGGGAAGTTTTCAGCAATTATTTCTTCAAAGACACTTTCTATCCCTTTTCCTCTTTCTTCCTCTTCTGGTATCCCTATAATACGAATGTTTTTCCTTTTGTATTGGTCACATATTTCTCTTAGTGTTGTTTCATTCCTGGAGATCCTTTTATCTCTCTCTATGTCAGCTTCTATACGTTCCTGTTCTCTGGCTTCTATTCCTTCAATGGCCTCTTGCATCTTATCCATTCTGCTTATAAATCCTTCCAGGGATGGTTTCACTTCTGTGATCTCTTTCCTGACATCTGTGATCTCCTTCCGGACTTCATCCCACTGCTCTTGCATTTTTCTCTGCATCTCATCCCACTGCTCTTGCATTTTTCTCTGCATCTCATCCCATTGCTCTTGCATTTTTCTCTGCATCTCTGTCAGCATGTTCATGATTTTTATTTTGAATTCTTTTTCATGAGGACTAGTTAGGTCTGTCTCCCTCTCTGGTGTTGTCTCTTTGATCTTTGTCTGCCTGTAGTTTTGCCTTTTCATGGTGATAGAGATAGTTTGCAGAGCTGGTACAAGTGACCGCTGGAAGAGCTTCCCTTCTTGTTGGTTTGTGGCCTTTTCCTGGGAGAATAGCAACCTCTAGTGGCTTGTGCTGGGCAGCTGTGTGCAGACAGGTCTTCTGCTTCCTGCCCAGTTGCTTTGGTGTTTATCTCCGCTGTTGCTGTGGGCTTGGCCTGGCTGGGGCTGTTCCTCCAAAATGGTGGAGCCCCGTTGGAGGGGGAGTGGCCAGGGGGCTATTTATCTCCGTAAGGTGTCCCTGTGCTCCCTGCTGCCCAGGGGGTTAGAGTGTCCAGAGATCCACAGATTCTCTGCCTCTGGTCTAAGTGACCTGTCCTGCCCCTTTAAGACTTCCAAAATGCACTCTCCAAACCAAAACAACAACAGCAACAATGAGAGAGGTAACAGAAAGAAAAACAAAAGAAAAAAACACGCGATTTTTTTTTTTTTTTTTGTCCTCAGGTGCCGGTCCCAGGCACCCGCTCACTGGTCCTGCTGCCCTGTCTCCCTAGCACCAGGGTCCCTGTCCTTTCAAGGCTTCCAAAAAGCACCCACCCACCGGTCGCGCAGGGAAGGAACACTCGATATTCTTTGTCCTCAGGCGCTGGTCCTACGCACCCGCTCAGCAATCCCGCCGCCCTGCCTCCCTAGCACCGGGGTCCCTGTCCCTTTAAGGCTTCCAAAAAGCACTCGCAAAAAAGAGAAAAAAAAAGGGGAAAAACGCGCGATTTCCTCTGTCCTCAGGTGCCGGTCTCAGGCACCCGCCCACCTGTCCCACAGGGAAAAATGCGCGATATTCTTTGTCCTCAGGCGCCGGTCCCAGGCACCCGCTCACCAGTGTCACCGCCCTGCCTCCCTAGCACCGGGGTACCTGTCCCTTTTAGGCTTCCAAAAAGCACTCGCAAAAAAGAGAGAAAAAAAGGGGAAAAACGCGCGATTTCCTCTGTCCTCAAGTGCCGGTCTCAGGCACCCACCCCCCGGTCCCGCAGGGAAAAACGTGGGATATTCTTTGTCCTCAGGCGCCGGTCCCAGGCACCCACTCACCAGTCCCGCCACCCTGCCTCCCTAGCACCGGGGTCGCTGTCCCTTTAAGGCTTCCAAAAAGTGCTCGCCAAAAAGAGAAAAAAAAAGGGGAAAAACACGTGATTTCCTCCGTCCTCAGGCACCCGCCCGCCGGTCCCACAGGGAGAAACGCGGGATATTCTTTGTCCTCAGGCGCCAGTCCCAGGCACCTGCTCACCGGTCCCGCCACCCTGCCTCCCTAGCAATGGGGGCCCGTCCCTTTAAGGCTTCCAAAAAGCACTCACCAAAAAAAAGCCGCTCCGGTTTCTTTCCACCCGCCGGGAGCCGGGGGGAGGGGCGCATGGGTCCCGCCGGGCCGGGGCTTGTATCTTACCCCCTTCGCAAGGCGCTGGGTTCTTGCAGGTGTGGATGTGGTCTGGATGTTGTCCTGTGTCCTGTGGTCTCTATTTTAGGAAGATTTTTCTTTGTTATATTTTCATAGCTCTATGTGTTTTTGGGAGGAGATTTCCACTGCTCTACTCACGCCGCCATCCTGGCTCCCTCTCCCTATTGGTTTTTTTAACAGCTAATATGGGGGTATTAAATGGGGAGTGAGTGGGTCTGAGGTAATTTTTGTTTAAGAAATCTTGGATGATGGGTTGGAGGCCTATGAGGGCTGAAGTGGTTAGGGGGTATTGGGCCTGACAGATATACTGAGAGGGGTCACATAATTTGATAGAGGCAGGAGGACATAGAGCCACGGAGGGGCTTGAAATGTCCCAAACTTTGGGATTTACAGGGTGTATGAGGGTGGAACCGGAGCTTTCATTGGGTAGAGGGGCGTCGTCAGCTACAAGGGCCATCAGAAAGGGAGTACTGGGGGCTGTGGGAGTGGATATAGTTATGGAAACATGGAGGAGAGAAAGGATGTCCCATACTAGTAAAGGGATGGGACACTGGGGCATAACCAGGAACGAGTGGAAGAAAGGTATGGGATTATCTTGGATTGTGCATAAAAGGGGGGGAGGGTTTAATGGGAAAATCTGTTTACTTCCAACTCCAACTACAGGAGTAATGGCAGGCATGGTAGGGCCCCTGTATTCTTGCAAGACTGAGAAGGTGGCTCTTGTATCTAGGAGAAAGGAGATGGGGCGACTGTCTACTATTAAAGTAACACTGGGCTCCTGTTTGGTGATGGAAATGGTCAGGCGAGAAGCCCCCGGGCCTCATCAGTCTTCTTCTGCCAGCCCCACTACGGCGGGCTTAGGATGGGTGTTGTTTGTCCAGCCTTCCCTTCGGGTGGCTGGGCAATCAGACTCCCAGTGGCCCTTTTTGTGGCATCTGAGGCATGGGGTGGTAGGAGATCTGGGGGAGGGGCATGCCCTTGACGAATGTCATTCTTGTCTGCACTTGAAACAAGCTCCTGAGGGGGCGCTTGTTTGTAGAAGGGCGCCCAGGTTGTGGTTTTATCAGCTGGGCCAACATTTGGAAGTTGGCCTGATCAGCTTTTTATTTACGGCGTTCTCTCTCCTCCTCCCAGTTATAGAAGACTTTAAAGGCTACTATTAGGATCTCAGTCTGTGTGGTAGCGGGGCCCTGTTCTAACTTTTTGAGATTAGCTTTAATGTCGGGGTAGCTTTGAGCTAGGAAGTATGTCATAAGGACATGTCTTCTGTCAGGCATTTCTGGGTCTAGGCTGGTATACTGTAATAGGGCTTGAGTGAGTCTGTCTAAGCTACGTCTCAGAGGGGGGGCGATAATTTTGGAAGGCCTTCGGGACCGAGTCTGAGGGGGACTGAAGGGTTCTGGCTCAGTCTGTGGGGGAGTGACGCGGTCCAGCCATGCCTAGTCGAGCAGGTCCTGAAGTGCGGAAGGGGGGCAAAGAAAATAAAGAAAGATAGAAAGAACTGGGAGGGCTGACACTCCCATGCGTCACCAGCTAGCAGCCCAGCTGCTTGCCTCTGCCGCTCCAGTTGGGCTTGAACTCATAACTCTGAGGTTAAGAGTCCCATGCTCTACTAACTGAGCTACAGCAGGGCTCCTGTTAGTTGCTTATGGAATGCATAAACAGAATGTTCTTTGTTTTCCATACCTGCCACATCAGCAAGTAGGGGAAGGGCATAGCTAGAAGCAGGGGCGGTGTTTCTACACATCTTCAAGGTCTCCCTATTTTCAGAGTGAGGAGTCTTGGCTCGTCTTCAAGGACAAGATATGTTTTTGTGGACAGATAACTTCTAAGGACTGCACCGGTTGTTCTCAAGCTTGTGTTTTCTCATGCTGCGTTCGTGGAAGGTGCTTTCCCATTCTCCCTACAAACATGTGAGAAGACAAAGGCGGTCTCTAACAGGGGAGAAACAGGTGATGAGGGCAAAGACGGAGAGGCCCCCGGGACGTAGTTAAATGGGGGCTGAAAGGCTCAGGCTTAATCTGCAGGGGACGAAGGCAGAGGAGGTGAGATGGGGGAGGAGATGGTTGGGGAGGAAGGGAGAAAGGCTGTTGTAGGAGACGAAGGGGAAGGGAGTGAATGGGAGGCTTCTGTGGGGGCAGCGGCTTGCAGGCTAGGAGAACTTGGGGGGGGGAGGAGACAGAAAGCTTCGATATATGGAATCTCTTTCCATTTTTTCAGGCGCTGGCAGTAGTTAAAGAGATTGCGAGTGATGTTAGGATCAAGAGTTCCCCCTGCGGTCCATTGGTTGTTATTGTCTAGGGGGTATGTCGGCCAATCTTGGGAGCAGTATTTACAGGGAAGTTTTGGTTTTATATCAGGTGTCAGGGAGAGGGTAGCCAGATGCTTAAGCAGGCATTCAAGAGGTAAACTTTCAGGGAGGGATGAGGAGGCTCCCATGGCTAAAGGACAGAGAAGGAGACAAACAGGGGAAGACAAACGGAAATCCTCGGACTGGAGGCAGACCGCAAGGAGACAAAGGGCATCCCCGATGATCCTTGGTGGTCTCCGGAAACTCGTATATGAGTCGGAATTTCTTAGGAAGTGTGGGTTGTCACCCAGACTTCCCTAAGAAGGCAGAGTGCCGGAGTCACGAGGTACCTAGTACTAGGAATTTTTGGTGGATGGAACGGATTTTGGCAGGCAGAATGGAAGGGCGAAGGGGGAAAAGGGAGCGTTCTCATCCACAAAGGAGTCACCTCATTTATGGCTGTTGAAGGAGGGGCCTGAGGGCCTGTCGCAGCTGTGAAGGCCTGAGGCGGGGTTTATGGCTGTTAGAGGGGGGGCCTGAGGGTCTGCAGCAGCCATGAAGGCCAGAGGCAGCAATTTATGGCTGTTGGAGGGGGGCCTGAGGGTCTGCTGCAGCCGTGAATGCCTGATGCGGTGATTTATGGCTGTTGGAGGGGGACCTGAGGGTCTGCAGCAGCCTTGAAGGCCGGAGGCAGCAATTTATGGCTGTTGGAGGGGGGCCTGAGGGTCTGCTGAAGCCATGAAGGCCTGAGGAGGGGAGAGTTCCCTCCTCATCCCCGAGCATTAGCGCCTTGCCAGATGATCACGGTTATTGGCACTGCGATAGCTCGGGGAAGAGTGGCCCACTCTGGGGGAAAACTTACCTAAAGGCCAGAGAGGAGTGGTGAGTGTGATGAGCCAGCGCTGGAAAAAGAGGATGAGGGCAAGCTGCTGCTGGTGTCGGGGGGAAGACGGGGCCCAGTTGGGGTGTCCCATCTCCTGGGTTTCAGCACCAATGAAAGGAAAGGAGTGACACAGCAGCAATTAACTGGAGAATTCTGCTTTATTAGGGAAAGGTTCTGGGTTATATAGGAAGGGGCATAGGGTGATTGTGGTGTTACTTCTACGGGGCTGGTGGCTATTGGCTAGGTGCTGGGATTGGGAGGGGGGCGAGAGGTGATTGGGCTTCAGGTGGCGCCGGCGGGAACCGAGGACCCCGAAGAGAAGCCAGAAGTTCGCCATCTTACTGGTGGGGGCCCTTCACTCATCACTTGAGAAGAACACATTTTTCTACATAACTCATTCCCCATTGTTTACTGACTCCTTGTTTGTTCCTAAATCCTTCTGATCCCTTGTTATTAGGTTCAGTTAGGTTGCCTTTCTAATCATATGGTAGGTGGTATCAGTCACTGTGACTTCAAAGGGATGGTCAAGGTTCTCTAGGCCCCCCTGTGGAAGGGTTTCCTTCTGTTACTTTGCTGCAGGATTTTCATGGACATCAAGTCCCATTGCTTGCCCTTGACAGAAAAATATAAATTAAGATCCATATTTTGTAGAGGTAAAAATGAGGTACATTAGAAGATTTTTTTCCCTGTAAATGTATAAATATAAGCTGGATGTGTTATAACACAATAAATCTGATACATTTTTTTCTGACAGGACAGAGAAAACTTTATCTCCAAAGCTATAGTCCAAATAGTTTAATTTTTATTACCCCAAATTCTTTCCCACTTGGGAAAAACTATACTATTCCTCCTAAAAATGTGGAAATAAGGGAAATCACTCTTTGAAAGCACAATCGATGCTCTACTTAATTGGTCAGAATAAAGATATTAATTCTCTGAAAAGTCAGTACTCATTTTAGGCTTGAGCAAAATGACTGAAGGTCTAACAGAAGAACAACAGCGCTTCCGACTTCCCTCCATCAACCTGCGGAAGCACAGGGAGAGGAGAGACGCAGAAGCAAGTTTGGCCAGTGGCCACCCGAGTCAGTCCCACTGCGTCAGTTTTTCTTTTTAGTGTATACCATGTTAAAGTTGCTCTGCCGCCTGTTTAAAAGAAAGAAGTACATAATTTCTAATCCTTGCCAACGAGACTTCAAGTACATTTAGGGCCTGTTGACAAGTTATGCCAAGATCTTTTTTGGGGAAGATGCGTTAACTAATTCTGCATCTTTATCTCTTAGCTTTCTGGTTATGATTTGCTTTCCCATGTAGATCTGTGTATAACGGAAGTATGCACTAGTCATAGTAATCTGGGTACTTATCTATGCAATAATTGTGAATTTATAATTATAAATTTATGAGCTGGCATTTTGTGAACTTGGTTAATGTGGATCTAATTAAGGTTAAATTACATTTCTAACTCTGAAAAGCTAAGGGCCAAATCCTGCACTTGGATAAAGCATCCAAAGTAACTTAGCTGAGCGTTATCTTATGAGAAAGCTAGCCAGCTCTCCTGGTTGTATTCTCATCTTTCTAACTTCAGCAGCCATTTTACTAGCAATTAAGGCAGAGGAAGGAAAACAGTAACTGCTTTGCGGGATTATAACTGTGATTGTATAAAACCTCTCATTTCTCCAATGTAAGATAATATTTTAGAGAAAGTCAGAGAATTGGATGTGTTCTTGATTGTAATACTCTGGAAGTATTTTTTCCTTTATATATATGTATTGAGAAATGTGTGTCTTGATGAGCTGTTGATGAGAGACAGTGTTGTCTGAAAGAGCATCTACAGTATTTGCCCCTTGTTTTTCCCTGTTGAGAGTCATGTTCGCTTTCATACGGTTTCATTCTTTAAACCCTGAAGTCTGATGGGTGATGGTAGTCTAGCTGGGGAGAACAATGCCTCTGATAACAGCTGATCTTGGCTGCACCATTTCAGAGCTGTGTGACCTTGGGCAAATGACCCAGTCTCCCTAAGCCTCAGTTTCCTCATCTCTAAAACAGAGAGGGATAGTACTTCCTCTCTTACAGAATTGTGAGAAATAATGGGATACTACACAGAAGGCTCGGGCACTTGATAAGTGTTTCGTAAATGGTGGTGGTGGTGATGGTGAATATGAGGATGATTGAAAAGATGGCAAGATCTTAGGGCTTCTTAAAAACAACCTTCTGTGATTCCTTTTGTCCTCTATTCACTTCAGCACCTAATAAGAAAATAAGTTAATAAGTATATAAGAAGGGAGGTTTCTAAACTGTATGTTATAGAAACATACAAATTTAATAGGCAGGTTATAATTATCTTTCTTTTTTTCAAGTACTGAAGAATTCTTGGGCAAATACTCTTGAATGACATAAAAATGGATATTCTAATTTCAATGTATTATTGGCAGGGAAAAACAGTGGAGGAATATTGAAGATTCTGTTATTCAGCCAAGTATTGACAACATCTATTTTAATTGGCTGTGATGAAGAATTGAGGTGCTGCTAATTTGCTTCCTAAATCATATAGTTGTAAAGTTATAGAATTTTAGATTTGGAAATGAAATAGAAAATCATTAAATTTTTACTTTCCTACTCCCACCCTGTTCCAGAGATAGGAGTCTGAGTCCTAGAATTGAAAACTGTCTTAATATCATGTCAAGGTTAATTATTCAGCAAGTTTTTCTTCTTATTATAACATGTTAAAGTTGTACTGCTATTTAAAAGAAAGAAATACATAGTTTCTAATCTTGATACAAGATTTGTGTTTGTCAACTTCTAATTGATGAGTAAAATAAATGTACTTAGTTATATTTAGTTTAATATATTTATATATTTAGTATCTTTAAATATTCTCTACTATATCTACTATAAAAAATTAGTATCTTTAAATAATATCTACTATATTCTATACTATATTCTCTTTGTATTCTGAGTTTAGCAATTTCAATTTCTGATGCCATATAACTTTTTCATATAAGAGAGATTAAAACCAAGCAGAATATACAAGCATGAAAAATTCTCTATTTATAATTGCAAGCCTGATTAAACAAATATTAGGAAGGTGAGAAAAACATTTGTTATCATTAGTGACAGTTAAGCATTAACATTAACATCAGTTAAAACATTTGTCTTGACTGCTATACACTCAGTATAGCAAATAGATTTTGACTCAGAGGTAAATCTTAAATTGAAATTCCTAGAGAACACTTTGAAATATACTTATTAAACACTTATTTCATCTCTTTTTCAATACACTGTAAGTCATGCATATAATATGAAAAAGTGTATTATTGTAGTTTGCTTCCAAAGCCAAAATTGAGGAAGTTAAGACTGTGACAACTGTAAGCTCTACATTTTTTGATAGTACATTTATAGTCTGTAAGGTACTGTATATTAGTGTGAAATTTTACTTTTGAATTCTTGTTTTGCCTTGATAAAATACTATTTGTTCTCTTACTGGAGTAAACATTGTTGGGTTGTAAATTATAATAAGAAAGGAAGATATGTTTGTTACAGTAATGATTCAGATATGTTTTTATTTTTTAACTGTAGCCATATCACATGATTAGGTGTTTTAATGAACAAGTTTGCACAATCCTGAATTGAGAAATTTCTCTGTTTTATTATGGAATAATCTTCTACCTAAAAATAACATTTGTGACTTGAGAAATCGTATCTATTATTTTCATGCTGTCTTATTAGCTAAGTAGATTTTGTCTCTGTAACTTAATATTTACAGGAGTTCTGTAACTTTTTATTCTTTCAGTTTTTCCATGTTTATATGATTTTAAGCATCTTTTATGGGGTTGGGATTTTAACTTTGCTTAATAATAATTTAAGGCATTTAATGAGGTGCCTGGGTAATATTTTGAATAATTTCATTGTTCCATTCTTTATGTGCATGTAACTGGAAAATTAAGGGTGGCTTCCAAGGGACCTGCCATAAAAGTAGAGGTAATATGATCTCTCTTAAAGCACTGAAGGAGAGCAGCCAGTATTCATTATTTTGTTTGCCAATAGGTATTTTCAGCATTTACTTGCATGGATAGTTAAGGCAGAATAAGATGCATCTTTAAAGTTAGAAATCACTTATTTACATATGCATATAGGATGACAAGATAAAAATATAAAGGGTACTTATATAAATGTGTAATTAAATATATGGATTTTTCTAGAAATTCTATTATAATTAGAGCTATCTGCATTTATTAGATCATTAACAGTGGTTTATAACAATAGGCAAATGTTTATATATCATAATTTTATGAAAAGAAGATATTCTAATTTAGGAAATACATTGTTTCAAATGGAATAAATGTCTCATTTTTTCTTTTCAAAATAATGTATTTAGCCCATGATGCTATGATAGTTCAAGATTTTGTGGGTGTGTCCCCAAAAATTGGTTTGTAAATTTTTGTTATAGGATAATGAAATCAAGGATGTACATGCACTTTATCCAATATTTAAGTACCCACAAAAGACAGTACAGTGAATTAATGCACTATAGTTTTATTAGTTGTCTGGAGTATGGGAAAATCTGTATGGTGTTTCTCAAGCAGCATTATCCAAAAAAGAAGTAACAATGTAGGCCTCATAAGCAGTTTTAAGTATTTTAGCAGCCACATTAAAAAAGTAAAAATAAACAGGTGCAATTAATTTTAATTATACAATTTAACTAACCCAATAAATAAAAAATGTTATTTCAACATATAGTCCACATAAAAATTATTAATGAGATATTTTATATTTTGTTTTTATTTTGTACCAAGTCTTTGAAGTCAGGTATGCATTTTACACTGATAGTCTCTCAGTTCTGAAGCTAAACTTTAATTTGAAATTATTGATCTGTATTTAACTTTCATCAAATTTACAATTAAAGTAAATGGAGTTACATAGTTTGTTACAAACATACTCAAGAATTTTCTGATAACTGAATCAAGTATCAGTTTTTAAATAAAAGCTTAAATTAATTAGAATCACTTAAGATGAAGAACTGAGCTCCTCAGCTACACTAGCCATATTTCAAATGCTCAGTAGCTAGATGTGATTGGTGGTTATTGTATCAGAAAGGATAGTTTCATTGGTAGCTTGGCAATATGTTTCAAAATTTAAAATATGTCCAACCTTTGAACTAGCAATCCCACTTTTAGGAATCTAGAAATATGGAAAGATGTGTGTAATATAATGCTCATCAAAACATTTTTATCCAAAGAAAAATTGAAGTTAAATGAAAAGGAACTCAGAGTCTGATAGATAACATACAAATGAAGACCCCTCAGCCACTAAAATTTGAAGTACTAAAATTGGCCAAATTCCAGTGGTATTAGAATGGTATAGTGACCAAGGAACAAATAAAATTTTAGTTGGATTGATATTATAGTCACATTGCTGATTTTTTTACACTTAGAGGTAATCTTATCTCTCTAAGATTTTGCTTAACATCAGTTTTAACATTTTTAAACTTTAAAGTTTGAGAAAGAATATCAGCTACTTTCTCAACTAGACCACTGTCCTAGTTTGTATTAGCTGTGCAGCTTTCTACTCCTGTTTTTTTTTTTTCCAACTGCAGTTGTTTTAGAAGTCCTGGAACAGTAACATAAGATCTTTGGAAGAAAGGAGAATATAAACCTGAAAACTGTAATAATTTAAAGACCACTTTTCCAGGGTGACACATAAAAATACTTGGTTTCTGGGGTTCATTTGAATTGGATGTTAAAAATGTTTGATGCCAATTTTATAAATTACATGAAGACTTCTGTTCTAAGCTGCTTACTTTTACCATACTCTAGAGCATTGTGGATGAATGTGTCAGAAGTGCTTAAAACATAAATAGTGAGTGACCTGTAGGAGATTGCTACATGATTTGTAAAAGGTGTGAAGAGGCTGACACAGTCTAAATCAGTTCCATTGAGTCATGAATATTAAAAATTCCTTGATTCTGAGGAGGTGAAAGACCTATACTCTGAAAACTATAAGACTCTCATGAGAGAAATTAAAGAAGACAGCAATAAATGGAAATCTATCTCATGCTCATGGATAGGAAGAATTAATATTGTCAAAATGGCCATCCTGCCCAAAGTAATTTGCAGATTAAATGCAATTCCTTTCAAAATACCAGCAGCATTTTTCAATGAACTAGAGCAAATAGTTCTAAGATTCTTATGGAACCACAAAAGATGCCTAACAGCCAAAGCAATCCTGAGAAAGAAGAACAGAGCTGGGGGGATTACATGCCCTGACTCCAAGCTCTAATACAATGCCACAGTAATCAAAACTGCATGGTACTGGCACAAAAACAGACCCATAGATCAATGGAACAGAACAGAGAGCCCAGATACAAATCCACATGTATTTGGTCAATCAATATATGATAAAGGAGCCATGAATACACAGTGGGGAAAAGACAGCCTCTTCAACCACTGGTGTTGGGAAAACTGGACAGCTACATGTAAGAGAATGATCCTGGATTATTGTCTTAAATCCATACACAAAAGTAAATTCAAAATGGATCAAAGACCTAATTATAGTTTTTGAGGAACCTCCATACTGCTTCCCACAGCAGTTGGGACCAATTGACATTCCAGCCAACAGTGTAGGAGAGTTCCTGTTTCTCGCATCCTTGCCAGCATTTGTTAATTTCTTGTCTTTTGGATAGTGGCCATTCCAACTGGTATGAGGTGATACTTCATTGTGATTTTAATTTGATCCTGTTTAATTTAACTACAATTAGGATCAAAGTCATGAAACCATAAAACTCTTAGAAGAAAACATAGGTAAAAGTCTCTCGAACATAAGTATGTGCAATTTTTTCTTGGACAAATTTCCTTGGGCAAGGGAAAATAAAAAATGAGTAAGTGGGACTACATCAAACTAAAAAGCTTCTGTAGAGCAAAGGACACCAGCAGAACAAAAAGTCATCCTACAGTATGGGAGAATATAATCCTAAATGACCCATCTGATAAGGGGTTGACATCTAAATATTTAAAGAATTTATATGCCTCAACACCCCAAAAACAAATAACCTGATTAAAATATGGGCAGAGGACCTGAACAGGCACTTCTTCAAAGAAGAAATACAAATGGCAACAGGCGCATGTAAAGATGCTCCACATTGCTAATCATAAGGGAAATGCAAATTAAAACCACAATGAGATATCACCTAATACCAGTTAGAATGGCCACTATCCAAAGAAAAGAAAGAAATGCTGGTGAGGATGCAGAGAAATAGGAACCCTCCTATGCTGTTGGTGGGCATGTCAACTGGTGCAACCGTTGTGGAAAGCAGTATGGAGGTTCCTCAAAAAACTATAAATAGAAATACCATTTGATCCAGTAATTCTTCTTCTAGGAATTTACCTGAGGAAAACAAGATCCCTCATTTTAAAAGATACATGTATGGCTGTGTTTATTGCTAGACTATTTGTAATAGCCAAGATATGGAAGCAACCTAAGTGTCTGTCAATAGATGAATGGGAAAAAAAGATGTGGTACAGAAACACAATGGAATGGTATTCAGCCATAAGAAGAAAAGAAATCCTGCCATTTGCAACAACATGCATGGGTCCAGAAGGTATTATGCTTAGTGAAATAAGCCAGGCAAAGAAAGACAAATACCATATGATTTCACTTATTTGTGGAATATAAAAACAAAGCGAAACAGAAGGAACCAGAAAAGCAGTAGATTCATAGACACAGAAATGACTAGTGGTTGCCAGGGGGGAGGGGTTGGCTCCCCTGAGGGGGATAAAAGGGCACAATAATTTGCAATCACAATATTAGTTGGTCACAGGATGATCGTACAGCATGGAAAATATAGTCAGTGATTCTGTAACATCTTACTATGTTGATAGATAATAACCACACTAGAGGTGGTGAGGATTTGATAATGTGGGTAACTGTTGAACCACTGTGTTGTATATTTGAAACCAACATAAATTGTATATCAATATCAATGATACTTCAAAAAAAATTCCTTGATTATGAAAATAAGATACAGATCTTCCCCAGAAAATTCAGTTAATATGCATTTTAAATAACTGATATGTTTTGTTATGATACAATATCCATTGAAAGGATCCTTTTTATTAAGATCTTGTTTACAAGTATTACTAGCTTCTAATTTGAGAATAATCTATTAAAAATAACTTATAATTGGTATTTGGAATTTGAAGTGTAATTCCTTTAGAAACAATTCTGTGAATGGTGGTTTTGATTCTCAGGGCAACCCACAAAAGACGGTTTGAAATGTAATTTAGGCAGAGCTGATGGCAGTGACCTGACTTTGGGTCTCGGAGGCAGGGGGTACGCTTGGCACAGGAGTAAGGGAGACACATTTTAGTCCACTTCGATCCCATAGGGCTAAAGGCATTTGAAAGAGGAACATTTTCTTTGGTGACCTTCCTTTCCACAAAATATTTCAGTATTCCCAGCTCACAGGTTTTCTAAGATGTTCTGTGTGATTTATTTTTAAATCTTCTTCTTTCATCTTGTGCAAATATGACTAAAATAAAACTAATCAGAATGTTTGTTCCTGAAAGCATTGACACGTACCTTATCCACCTGGCAATTCAGATCCTGGAAAAAAATCATGAGGACAGACTGTTAGGCCAGCTTTCTTGTGATTCAGAAAAAAAAAAAGATGTCTCCCTGACTTTGAGGAGAGCTGTTCAAGTTTCAAGAGAAGCAAGGGAGAAGTAGATGCTAATCCCAAGGTAATAATTATATGTAGAATTTTCATAGCATGTCAGTGTGTTCAATTTGCACATTCTAATACTAGAGCGCTGTATTTTTTTAAGCTGTTATAAATTCTGAGTAAATTTACTTTTTTATCTGTGTGCTGTATTTCTTCAGCTTCTCATAAATCTGATCTGAGAAGAGTGATTGTTTTTAAATGACAGAAAAAGGGGAATTGGGTCTATTTAGCATTTTGTGTGGAATGTCAGCTTAAATTTTACCTCTACTTCCCATTGACTATATAGCCTGGGAATTCTCTTTCTTTCATAGGTGTGGTCAATACTGGCTTTAAGTGTGACATTGGCTTTATGTGATTAATGAAAATGAAAACAGATTCTAGTTTTTCTATCATTCTGTCCCTCATCATGCTCTGTGCCTGTTATATTGAATATCTGAGGTATGAGGAGAGTTATTGTTCATTGTCCTGAGCATATCCCAACATACCTTTTGCATGATCAGAGAAAGGCCATGAATTTAGTATTATTGGAGATGGTATGTTTTATTAAAATCAAATGTTTTGGAAACTATTCTGTGTGTTGTATGAGATAAATAGTAATCCAAGAATAACTTCTTTGACAATGTGACTTTATTAAATGATTGTATGAATTTGAAAACTTGACTTTCAGTGTCTCCCAGGTGTAAAATTACACAAGTCCATGATAAAAGCTTGTAAAAATGAATAATTAACTGAATAATTATTTTAGTTCCTAGATAATTAGCTCAGCATCGTAGTGGGTGATTGCTAATATTTATATGAGATAATTGGAGATTCCATTTCAGTTCTAAGATAGTTTGCACAGGAATCCTTTTCTCAATAGCTTGAAAATAGAGGAGTTGTCCTTTTCAAATTCTGTACTTCAGCTGGCTTTGTATGTAGTCATGTCCTTGAGAACCTAACGAAATCGATTAATTGGAGTTCTTTACATTATTTTGACAACTGGACTAGCTATAAGAAAGGCAATTAGAGAAAACATGTTGAGTGGTGATAGTGAAATTTGGCTTCTGTTCTGAACCTTTTATTTCTGAAATCTATACCAGGTGCCTATGATGTTACTGTTTCTCAACTTTCTACCTATCAATACAGGAAAAGGTGTAACTTGTATTTCCTCAATATTGAAGAATATTTGCAGTGAGATATTATGTTAACCATACATCAGTATTTTTACTTTTCCCCTATTGAAAAATAATACCAGATGGGGATGACAGAGTGGGGAGGTGTTTGGGGGTGGAGGTAAACCACACTAGCCCTACAGGATTTGGCCTCCCCCCTCATTTAGGGGAACATTCATCTTCTCTACTGACCTGGGTTGTATCCCTTAGTCTATTTCATCCTATAATCAGAAGGCTTCTGACAAAGAATAATGTCGAAACAAATTCTTTTTACTAGATGATGCAGGTTTGATGCATGTTTACCTTCGTGATTGCTAATAAGATAGAAGCTCAATCATGCCTACATTTAATAGTAGAAGATTAGGTCTTGATATTGGTAGTTCTGATTCAGTGTACAGACATAAGCAGTGGGCTCTTTAAATATGCAGTTTTTTTTTTATTTCTGGGAAGTTCCCTTACATTATAGTTTTTAAAATTTTGTTATTTCAGGAAAGCTGCCTTACATTGACTTGTCATGCTTCTGTCCCATTGCGTTGAACTTCCTCTCCAGAGCCTCCTGCCGTCTGTACACGGGGTCTTCCTTGCCCAGCTACAGTATTTGTCACTCTAATGAATTCTTGGTAGTTCTTCATTTCTCTTTCATTTAAAATGGGTTTCTTCTTCTTCACCTTCTATTTCTTGGGTGTCTTCTATTTTTGTTTATTGCTATGTTCTTCATAGTTTAATGTTCATTTCTATAATCCTTTTTTAAATCTTATTTTTTCCTGAACTTTTCTCCTCGGTCTTGAATTTTTCCAATTTTGATTTATGATGTTCTTTTGTGTTTTAAATCATTTTCTTAAAGTTTTCTAGCTCGTTTTGAGAGGTTACAGTTTTATTTGTATCTCAGCAAGTTTTTCTGGTGTCAGATTTGACCTTGATATTTTCTTGCTCTTTGTCATTTGAAATGAGCATTCCTGTGCTTTCAAAAGAGGGCTTGTTTCAGGATAGTTTTTCCAAGTTCACAGGGCTCTCTTCTGTTGTTGTATAATGTTCAAAATATGGAATCTTGGTTTATGAGATACACTCTTCTACTTTTCCCTGGACTCTCTTCCCTGTGTCTGTCTCTGCCCGTCCTGCGTGATTGGACCTACGCCCAGCAGTTCTGAGTGTGGGTCCTTCCCCGGAAGGCAGCGTTAGCTGGTCAGGAGAGTCCACAGGAGCCAGCAGCTCTGCCCCTTGAGCCACTACTGTGGACTCCTCATAGTCACCTGCTGCTGGTTTGGGAAGCCCTGCAGTTTCAGATGGCTGTTCTCAAACTAATCTACATGCTTTCCTGTGTGTCCCCGTGGCTGTGTGGCTCTCCTGATCTCAGGCACCTCACGACCGCCCTGCTTTCTCCTATACGGACACTGAACCATGCAGGCCTTATGGCTGTTGGTGATTTTCCTCACATGCTTATAGTTTGCGTTTCCTGAGGATATACTCTTAAACTTGGTCTTATTGCAAATGTAGATGATGCGTTTTCTGTTTTGCTGTCTAATTCTATCTATTTTAACACTGGGATCCAGAGAGCTTAAAAAGCCTTTTTGCTGTTGTCACTGGTTTCCCTGAACCATGTTTTTACTTATTTTTCTCAGCTGCTTGAGAGAGACACAGAGTGGTATTTCCTGCCCTGCCACTGAATCTCATTGTAAATTGAAATAACTGTATTCTTTACAAACTACTTAAAGGTACTCAGAAAGAATGCCTCATGGTTAGTATTAGAGTCGTTATTATTAAAATTCAGCTCTTCAGAATAATTAGAATATTTTTTAGCTTTGCTTTTTTAGGCATAGTTTTTGTTTTTCTTCCAAGAAGATGGTTTATGCTATAACTATTTTGTGTGTCTAATAATGTTAAAGGTTGGCAGAAGATACCCTCATGATTTTTCACTGAAAGATGAGAGTCACAGAAGTTCACTAACTTCTTGGAATCAACCATCGAGCAATCCAGAAATAGATTTACATACAGATTCTCATTCACAGGTAAAATTGATTTAAGAAAGTATTTTTTATGACAGATACATCAAGCTTGATGACTGATATGTTTAGGTTTATCTTAGTTTTAGATGAAATTAGATGTGAACACAACCTACATACTTCTCTTTTTGAGTGCATGTATGTGTGCACATATAATCAGCTAGTGAGTTAATGTTTTGTGTTCTTAATGACAGTATTTGTTAATAGAATTTGGGGTATCAAAATGATGTATATGCCTCCTTAAGATTTTATTATGATTGCTGGGAAATTAAGTCTTCTACTGATGAAGGAGGTAATCACTGAAAGGCATTGTTTCCATTAGGTGCTTAGACCTCAAATTAAAGTTCCTCCAGACACTTACTGTTGAGACTCAAAAGATACACTCTATGTAAGTGAGCGTTTTCCCCCTTTCTCAATGAAATAAGGTCATTATTATAGGATAAATACTGAAGATCATATTGTATAGGAATATTATAGAAGGTAAGACTCCAAATTATACTAACTACCAATTAATGAGTCCTGATATTTTTGTATATACTCTCATTTAATTCTCCAAATAATCCATGTTGTTATACTCTGTTATTCTCATTTTCTGTGTGAAGAAAATGAGGCTTAAATGTCATAAGGTCATACATACATTTAAGGAAGTGACTCAATTTGAACTCAGACCTAGTTCTGTCTGGTTTCAAAGCCCTGCTTATTTCATGGTATTGGGCTACGATAAAACTTAGGGTTTTTCTCCTTTGCTCTGTTATTAGTCAGACATGCTCTGTTTTACTTTTTGGCTTTGTTAGAATCTTAACTGATTTCCTTCCTCCAAATGCACGCTGGGTTCAAACTCTAATTGCAAGTGACTGTAGTTATATGTGGCTATGAAGGATTTTGAGAATAAGATATTTGGGGAAGAACATATATTTCTGGACTGATTTTCTCTCTACCCAAATGCCTTTTCTCTGTGCCATGTTACATCCATAGCGTCTGTTACTTCTGTGTCAAACACTGGAGTATTGTACAGTGTGTATAAATCTAGCTGTTCACCTGGTTTATGAGGAAATGGGTACCTAGGAGAAAAGTTGCCAACTTACCCTATTTTTTTTCCTTTTGCTAAAGTGTAAACAGCCCTTTCTTCCACACTAGATTTCTTTAATCAAGCTAGAACTGACCGTTTTTACCTTTTTTTAAATACAAGATTTCACAGTTTTCTGTCAAGATTCTTTCACTGTTTTTTTCCCCACCCTTAATATTTTGAATTCATTTTTAAGCATAGAAGACATAACAGAACATAGAAGGCAATTGATGAACAGTATGTAGATATAGTCTTCATTCTTGAGATGGAGTAAGTTGTACTTTTGTACTTTAGGCTAACAGAAACATTATAACTCGGATGAGGCCACCTTCTCTTAAAGTCCTTCAAATTTTTTCAATAACTCAATTAGCTCTGCTGGATTCCAAGATATACTCATGTTAGAATGATTTCTGTCATGTTAGCTTGAGGATCTAGTTCTCAAACTGAGACAACACTGATTTAATACCATTTTAGGCTCATGGAACACTTACCTACTTAATATTGCTTTGTTTTTTTCATCTGAGGTCATAGGTACACAACCACTACCTTTGAGTTCTTAATTTTGTCCAGGCACTTTCACTTTAAGTGGATCTCTAGGTTTCAGCAGATTCTTAAAAGAGCCTATGAGACAAAAAACAACTTTTTTTTTTCACTTATTCAGCTTGTGGTTTTGAGTGTCTGCTGTGTCTCAGCAACTCTGGAAGGGGACTAATGATGGTTGAACCGCTCCTCTAGTCTGTCTACCATCGGAGATGTAGTAGTTACATGCTTTTTCAAATGCCTGGTATAACTGTGCATGAGTGTGTGGGTGTGCATGCCCAGGCAGATACCTTCCTCAGAACATTCAGTTCGGCATTTTGGTCAACCCAGAGCAAATACACCACGGGACACAGAACTGAAATAATGCCCACTTCGTTCCTTCCCACATGCGTGTCCACACCCGAGTGCCTAAGAATAGGTAACAGAATGGCAAGCAGTTACCTACAGAATTGAGAGTGATTTTTGTCTCTTTTATTTATCTGCTTTTGGATCTAGAAGTAGATGCTATAGATCTCACTATTTTGTTTCATTTGGCAAGGGAAGGACGGTGGGTTTATATTTGGTGACCTATGTTACCTTTCACAACGGGCACACATTTTCAGCAGTACAAATACCTCCTCTTCTGTTTCTTTCCTATAGACTTCATCTGAAACCTCAGAGAAAATTACCTGCATGGTTTGTCCAAAGAACTGAGACCTTAGTTGATACCAGCAAGAACCCAGTGACCAAAACAAAAAAGAAGGGTCTTTTTAGTTAAACTGGCAATTTTGCCATAGGGTTTATATGTATCTGGCTACATTATAAGAGTGGAGCTGTATTTCATTTCTGAAAAGAGTGGGGAGTAATGTCAGTTTAAAAATTAGTCGATCTTAAAGTAAAACTCACCTGTTACTGAACAGCTGGCATCCTAAAACAGCCTTGTGTGATTCACACCAAGCTGAGTCTTCTGAGAGCCTGAGTATGTTGAGTAGATACGAGATTAGTTTCCTGTAAGGTCGCTTTAGTACACTGTGTTACTGCCCTGTTTTCTAATCTCTTTAATGGTGTATTTGGAAAATGTAACGTGAGGTGTTTTGCTATAAATAACAGATGAGTAGTTGTGCAGTGGTTGTGTGTGTGATGTAAAATTGATACATTACCAAAATTCTGTCTTGTAAATGAACAAAGCATAGTAGTTATTCTATAGATTGTCTTTACTATCTTCAGAAGAAACTCTCATTCACATTGCCAGATGGCACTTGTGGGCCAGACCAATGAAAATGAAACATTTTTGGGGAAAAAAAACCCACTTTGGTTTGCATATAAGTAGGGAAAAAGCATAAAACTAAGGAGACCAATTGCACTAGGACACTATGCACTTTTGTTTTATACACTATTTTTATTAGTTTTCAAATAATAGAAAATACAATGTTATTCATAGTGAATATTAAAAATGTATATACATATATGTTTAAACATTCATTTACTAAATTATGTGAACACTTTAGTTTTTAAAATGTCAGTGTTCAATTCTATTATCTCTTTGTGTAGCACATAAAATGTAAAGATCTAAAACCCATATTCTGACTCTGAGCTTGGTTAAACTATAGTTTACATAGTTTCAGCAGTTTACCATATGGCTTTTAGTTGGTTTTTTTGGTAAATAAAAGTAATTGATGTTAATAAAGAAGAAATATATGTTTGTTGTAGAAGAACTAGATAAGCCAGATAAATGACAAAAAGCAAATGAAAATCACATATGGTTCCATTATTAGATAATCAGTTAGTCTCTTTTGTATATTCTGGCAAACATTTCTATATTCATTCCTTTTCTTAGTTTGTTACAGGAATAATACATGAATGGATTTTCTTTGTAAAATATTCCAGCTAAACGTAGTCTCCCATACTCCCATTTACCCATATCCAATTTACTTACTTTCCAGAAGATAACTCCTATTAAATATATGACAAATAGTTCCCTTATCATTTCTTCCATATGTAAATTCCTTTGTCTGTATATTTACACCCACATTCTTATTTTTTTACATAAATGAGATCATGCCACCTGCAGTTTATTGCAACAAACTTTTTTGCATAATATATCCTGAAGAACTTTCCATTTCAGTATATATTGGTCTCATTTTTTACAGCTACATGCTGTTCTATATGGTAACTACACCATAATTTGTATAATCACTTTTCTATTGGTGATTTTATCATTCTATTCAGATTATTTTTAGAAGTAGAATTAGCGAAACATAAAAATGTTGTCTGTTACTTAATATTTCACTTGAATGTACTATGAAAATGTGTTTTCCATGTGATTAAGTCATCTTCCACAGAATCTTCTTTTGTGGCTTTATAGAATACAGTGATTCTCAAAGTGCAGCCTGAAGACTACTGGGCGTCCCTGGTGCCCTTCCAGGGATCTGCAAAGACAAAACTGTTTTCAAAATACGAAGACGTTTATTTGCTTTTTATGCTTTGTTGATATTTGCATTGAGGTTGCAAAGCGGTAGTGAGTCAAACCACCGGTACTTTAGTGCACATCAGGACAATGGCCCCCAATTATCCATTTGATTAATTCTCAGTCCTTAAACCCACATCTTTTCAATATTCTGTGTGATGAAATGGAGGTATGCATAGGACCTTCTCCTGTGCCAAAGTGTGGTGGTCATCTCCAGGAAGAACACTCGTTTGATTATTTGAGTTGTGAACTGAATTAGTTGCTCTTTTCCCACGGAATACCATTTTTACTGAAAAGATTGACAGAAAACGATGGTTGGTTATTCAGACTTGGATGGTTGGTGGATATTTTCTTAAAATTGAATGAAGTCTGCCTCTAACTCCAAGGAAAAGTGATCATTATTGTTGCCAATGATAAAATTTGAGATTTCTTATGAAGTTTATAATTTTGGAAAGCTTGTGTTTGCTACCAGGAGTTGGACAGCTTCTCATAACATAAGGACTTTTATAATGAGATGTTAATCCTATGATTGACAAATGGGGGTTATTTTTAATATTATATAATGATTTTTTTCAACATTTAGAAGGTATACCTAACTCAGTGAACTCGTATTTTCTGGATAACTGATTCATGATCTATAAAGTCATGCATGAGTAAAAGATACATTTGAAGCACATGATGAGCCAGTGGACTTTAATGTAGCAGAATATGAAGAAATTAATTTATATGGTTTTAGATTACACGACAGCCAATTTTTAAGAAACTAACAATTGTCCAATTTTGGTATAGTTTCAAAGAAGAATGTCTAGTTATCTGGAAAGAGTATTGAAATACTCTTTCTTTTTCCAACCACATACGTGTTTGAGCTCAGACTGTGTATACATCCGCCAAAATAGCATATTGGAACTAATTGAATGCAGAAGCAGATCTGAGAATCCAGCCACTTCTGTTAAGCCAGACAACAGTGTCACTCTTCTCACTGTTCTGGGGAGTGAAGATATTTAAAAAAAGAAAGTATTTTGTTAACATGTCATGGGTTTATTTACTACTGCTATTTTTAAACAATAAATATATTTTTTAAATGTCTCAGTTTTATTTTCTAAAACAGTAAGTGGTAATAGATAACCCACATTTACAAAAGCTCTTTTGGGTCCTCAATAATTTTTAAGAATATAAAGGGATCCTGAGACCTAGGAAATTGAGAACTGCTGATACAGTGTTTTACTGTGTAGATTACTATGAATTAGTCAATTTCATATTGTTGCATATTCAGTGGGTTCCAGTTTTTCTATTTGAAACACTGGTTTGAACATTCTTGACATGGTATTTGGTATAGTCTCATGCCAAATACATAGCCAGCAAGGAGAGGGATTTTTTTTTTTTTTTTGGTTATCATCTGTAGTGGACATTATGCTTCCTAGCATAATTAGCTCACGATTTCTGTTTGGTTGGTTCTAGGGAGAAAAAATCCAACCTGGATCTGAGATTAATCCAAGCAAGGCTTTGGCAGGGGTGTTTGGATCTGGGGTAGGCATGGGACCTACACTGTTCCAGTCAGGCTGAGTCTCAGGACTTTTTATGGAAAGCTGTTACAAATATCTCCTCTTTTTCTCTACTGTTACTAATGAGGACCTTAGGAGTGTTGGATCAATTTTAGGACCAATAGGAAACATCTTTTAGTGAAGCTGACACTGAGGCAGAGTGGAAACATGGCATGAAAATTAGGTTACTGATGATATTTCTGGGCTCCTTCATGCTCTTCCTGAAACCAGTTCTACCTTTGAATATTTCACCTACCTGGGGTATTAAACTCCCTTGGCCTAGGTTAAAGCTGTTTGAGTGGGGTTTTTTATTGTTTGTTTTTAACTTTTAATTGTGTGCTGTTATCATAACAATAGTCACATGATTGATAGGAAGACAGCCCCCAACAGACCCAGAAGATACAGTTTCTTTAATGCCAGAGGCTATGGAAGCCCACAGAGATAGCTCCGCAAAAGGGAAGACAAAGCAGCCTGCTCCTTAGCAGAGCACAGGCTGCCTACATCTCCCAAGTTCTCTTTTTCTGTGGGTCTCCCTGGGGATTTGGTATCCCTACTCCCTCAGTGTGCCACCAGCATGCATTTTGGAGCCTCTGCTATAGGTACCTGCCTGATCACCAGGTGCAAGTAACTGGTAGAAAATGATGTCAGCTTACTGAGAAGTATTTACTGAAAGGCCAGATGATCTGAACTTGAATTTCCCTGGTGTAGCTTCCTTCATTCTTCAGCAGTCTCAAGTTTGCCTCAGATTCATTCATAAAAACAAGGAGTTTTCTTTTAGGCTGTCTCCTCCAAAAAGCATAATTATGTTCTCTTCCATTTCGTTACCTTTGGACTGTAGTACTGTGACTGCAGAATCAGACAAAGCCCTAGCAGTTACTAAGAATTCAAAGCTGTGGTTTCTACCACAGTATAAGAAAAAAACAATAGGGTACCCCCTATTCAAAGAGATTGCAATAGAATTAACTGAGTACATGAAGGGCCCAATGGAATGACCTTAAAGTCATAGAGCTATCTAGACATTTATCTGTCTTCTGGGGAGCAAAGAAATGCAAAACAAACAAACACACTGAAGAAAGTTAATACAGTCTTGACAGGAGTGCAAACCTTAGTAATCTCAGCTGCCTAACAAGGTTTCCCCATAATTTCACTTGAGAAGGTATACCCAAAACCCATCGGGGATAATGTCCGTACTTCCTGGGTAAATGTGTTTAAGCCTTGGAAAAAATTAGATGTAAGTAGAATACAGAGTAAATGAAGCTTTGGGGAATAATATTTTAGGCTTAAGGAATAATGAGTCCGTATGTGACATTGTACCCATTTATGATGCCTGAAATAGTACAGGAACATTATTCTTGTAACTCCAATTTAAAATATATCCTTGAAAAATCAATATATGCCTGTTGCTTGGTAGGATTTAAAAAGTTCTGCCAAGTTTGAAACATTATTGGAATATTTTATAAGTATTTTTACATCAGTTATTGCATAGAGATACTGTCATCAACCAATTTAACTTGTAAGAGAAAGAAAAAAATCTATTATGCTTACTATTCATACTAAGGTTAATACTAGTATCAGTAAACCCAGAGCTTTCATTATTTTTCAGAAAAAGTAATAAAACTTCAACCTCTCATCCAGTTTCATTTTCTAACTCAAAAGTCTTACTTAGAAGTGTATACTCACTTCTGCCTTCATTCAGGAGACATTTGTGTTCATAGAATACAAGGCAATATGCTGACCTCTTTCAAGGTAGAACAGATGGGAGAGGACATCTCAACATTGAATCCCAGGCTGGAGAGATGGGAAGGTTTACTCTGTAAAGAATTCATAGAAAACTATCTCACATAGTATTTTCTTAGAAAATTGTTAAGAAAATACTGACTTCACATACTCTGTAAGATATAAGAAGAAAGTGATCTCTGTGCAAGAAAAAAAAGGATATAATCTGAAGGAATTATAGCTGGTAATTTTTTTTTTGAGAGGGCATCTCTCATATTTGTTGATCAAATGGTTGTTAACAACAATAAAATTCTGTATAGGGAACTCAATGCACAATCATTAATCAACCCCAAGCCTAATTCTCAACAGTCTCCAACCTTCTGAATATAGCTGATAATTTATTCAGCATTTGCTGTGTCAAACACTGCACTTAACTTCCACTTTAACCTGGAGATTAGACTCAGTTATCTGTATAAACAGAATATAAAAATGGGAAAAGAGAACAATATATGAATAGGTAACCAGGTGGGGCTCCTTTTTTTGTTTAATTCTGACTAATCTTCCAATGGATAACCAATGTTACTAAATATCCCACATTCTAAATTCAGAGCCCTTCTAGCTTTTTAGCACCGCTGATTCCCCCTGTCCCCCACTGCCCCTCTTCAAAAGAGGAGTCATGGCTGAGAACACTTCCTTTGCAAGGGAATGCAGCTGTGGAGGGTAGCAATCATCCTCTACCGAGTGGGCCTCCCATCCTCACTCCTGGAGGGCTGGAGGCATTGGAACATCACACTAGACTGAGTGTGATTTCCTCCTCCCAAGTCTTCTGACCTGCTGGCCCAGCAGAGTCCCTGATGCTCCCGGGGCTTGAAGAAAGTGGGGCTGAGACTGTTGCTGCCAAGGGGGTGGCCTGCCTTCCTGTGGGCTGACGGGACCCTCTGGAAGGAGCTGGGTTGAAAGGCTATCTTTACCGGACCCTCAGAAGGGGGCTGCTTGATGGGAGGGTGCATCCAGCAGCAAGAACACAGTTGGAAAGGAGTGACCCCCTCCTTGAACCTTCAGAAGGATCAATAGTGCAGCACTGAAGAGACCCAGCACTTGGACATCTGCCAACAGACTGAGTAACTAACTGCCCATTAGCCAGAGAAGCTGCCACTTCAAAAGAAAGGGAGTAAGCAATTCTGCTACTCAGCCACGTGGTTTTACTCCAGAGGGCCAGTGAATCAAGAAGGGAGGTGATGGAAGAGGCAGCTTGAACCGTCAGTCTAGCATTAACCTGGGCCAGGCGTGACTGAGAAGGAGAACTTTGAAATCAGATACGTGGTGGAAGACTAAAAACTGGATTGGGAGTGTTCTCATCCCAGAGTGATGGAAAAGCCTGCAATTGGGTCAGTAGGTCAAGTTGTGGGCAGAGGTACTCCTAATGATTGACATTTTTATTTCAGTGGGCATGGAACAGGACGGGAGGAAGGGCCAGCTATGGACATTGTTATAATCTCTATTTTAAGTTAAATGAGTATATGTTGCTTTGAAATTAAAAATCAGGTAGGCTTTTCCAGGGTGATGGCAGATGAGTATGTCTGCTGCTTTCCATTCCCAGTTTCCATTGCCACCCATATCTACAGCCACCTCTTGGTGGCTAGGACTCGTGGGTGAGACTATTGCCTGGAGACCAATGGGGAAGCCCCAGGGCAAAGATACGAATGTGGAGGATTCTTAGAGATTGCAGGACCTGGAGGGGAAGGTGGGTTAGTGCTGGGATATGGCAGCTCTTCTTGGCCCCAAAGAACCAAGGAAGAGCTGAACGGGGAGACCAAATTCTTCCCAGAGGCTTATCCTGTTGTATTGACAAGTATCTGATGACCTACCTCCGACTAGACTCCTTAGCAGCTGAGCCATAGTGAGAAAGACATCCCTCATCTTTTCCATGGTCTGAGGAATCCTTGGGGCAGGGGTCAATCCTGGAGGAGCCCATATTTTCTAGACCCTAGAATGCCTGGCCCAGACACTCCTGAGCCCCCAGGGACCTCTGGCCTTGGTTTGCATTCTGCTGTGCTCATTTCTTGGCTGGAGGTGTGGTCAAAAATGGCTCTTTGCAGGCTTGGACATGTAGGTGGAATGTTCTTACATATGTGCGGGAGACCTCTTGTGGTGCAGATCAAAGCAGGGGCAGAAGGCATGGCTTGTGTCCACGAAGTGATTCTCCATGTACCAGTGGTACAGCTCCATTTATCACTTCCTCTGGACCTTAGTACATCAGCCATACAGTCAGTGAAGTCCAGAGCCTTGTCCTTCACCGTGTGACAGCTATTAATTTAGCTGTGTGACTTTGGGCAAATTACTTAGACGTTCTGATCCTTACTTATACAATTTGTAACACGATGCATGTAGACCATTTAACAATGGTTGGCACACTGAGATCTCACCCAAGCCGATCTGGAGAAATTTCTAACAGAAAAGGCAGAGTCAGTGGCTGGGTGTTCAGAGGACATAGCCATCCCCCTGGACATTACTTGTTCAGCACTACTTGATGAAATCACTGTCGTCCAGTGTATGCTTGTTCTTGGCCAGAAATCTGGGCTGTCGGCTGCCCAAAGTGGATCCTTCAAGGTCAGATTCAGGCTCTCATTATCTAAGTTGACATAGACAGAAGTAGATATTCAACAAATATTTATGTAGTACCTACCACATGCCTAACACTGTTTAGTTGCTGGGGATACAACAGTGACAAAACAAAATAGGTAAAATGTTGTCTTAGACAGTGGTAAGTGGTAGGAGAGCAAAGCTGGGGAAACAGTAGGGATGTTTCTAACTGGGGCCTTAAGCAAACCGGTCCTCTCTAAGACCCATTTATTGACACCATTTTATAGAAGAGGAAATGGAGGCTTGGAGTAGTTGAATGAAATAAAATGCAGCATTTAACAAAGCTGTTAGCTTGTGTTTAGGAATAATAACTCTTGAGGAATAATAGAAGTTAGCTATGTTCATCCTTTTCCTTAGCAAAGCTACAGAGCAAGCCACAGTCGAATCACAAGGTTGCCTGGTGGTTTGGTCAAAGAAATGGGAGTTGAGTGATTTTATATTTAAGGCACTGGGTAGATTTCTCAATGTACCAAAATAATTATTTTTCATTTAACAAAGGATACAAAGGGATGGGCATGCCAGAAGCTTTTAAGATAATAATTGGAATAATAAAAAATCCGTAAGTAGCTGAAATACTCTGGTTCATGAATTTGTTATCTTTTAAGGCACAGCCTTAAAATCTGAATATAAATTAATTTCCTCAAAGGCTTTTTGTAGCTGATAAAGGGTAGGAGTATTTAAGCTGGGGAAGTGCTGAACATGCAAGATAATGAAGAGCAAGAAGAAGGAAAAAGGTGTCTGTCTGCCAGAGCTGTTAGCCTTAGAGAAGAGGTGGGGCTTGACAGTCCACTCCCTGCTTTGTCTTACAGGGGCAGATATACCATATATCTCTATCTATATATCTGTGTATCTACATATGCATATGCACATATATAATATGTTGACTCACTTGAATTATATGCATTTTTAAGCATCTACTAGGAACCCATCTTTTGCTCCTTTGGCCCATCATTTTCACACTAAAAATGTAACTGTAGAACATTCACCTTGCTGGCTCAAGATTACCACCTACTGGCCAATTTCAATGATTTCAGTGTCCCTGGTGCACAGGAAAGTCTGATGGTTTGTTTTGGTTTTGGCTTCAGGGTGGGACTGATGCGTCCAGATTTGGAGAGAAGAGGAGGGGCGTTTACTCTGTGCCAGGTTCTGTGAGCCAGAGAAGCTGGCATCTGTTTGTTCACTTACAGAGCAGCAGGAATATGAATCTTGAAGTCTGTTCACCAGATCCTGTGAGCCAGGCCTGATAGGGCTTCTCTGCCCTCAGTTGGAAATCTTCCTTTGGTCTCTATGGAGAAAATGCTGTGCCCCGCCTCAGTCCAAAAAGAGGCTTCTTAAACCATCTATTTTCACTGACCCCACCCCCTCCCTCACAGAGAACTCAGCCCACAGCTCCATAGGCAAAACAAGAGCAGTGTTTAGTTCCCATTTAATGAACTTCATAATTTGTCTAGTCCTCCAAACTAGATGCCACGTGTCCTGAAGGTAGAATTGCAGTCCTGTAGAGAGCATCTCTGAAGCCTTGGGTAAGTATGGAACAGCTTGCACCCTAAACATATGGCACCCATCCCCAGATTGGATAACCACAGTCTCAGGGTAACCCTGTATTTTATGCGCTGAATTGTGGCCCCCCCCCACCCCCAATTCCTATGTTGAAGCTCTAACACCCAGTACCTCAGACTGTGAATATATTTGGAGAGAGAATCTTGAAAGGGATTTATTAAGCAAAAATGAGAACATCAGGGTGGGCCCTAATTCAGTATTACTGGTGTCCTTAAAAGAAGAGATTAGGACACAGAGACACCCTGAAGGAAGACACATGTGAAGACACGGAGATGGAGGCCCTCTGCAAGCTGGGAGAGGCGGGCCTCAGGGGAAACCAACCCTCTGATCCCTTGATCTTGTACATGCAGCCTGCAGAACCGTGAGAAAATTAATTTCTATTTTTGAGCCACCCAGTTGTTGGTATTTTGTTATGGCAGCCTAAGCAGACAAGTTTCTCATTGTTCAAATTCATCCTGAAAAAACTGACAACTTAAACAGGCTTTTGTGGAGCAATGTTTTCCATTCATACACTCTTTGGGGTCCTGAGATTCTCTGGAGTGGGAATTCCAGCCTGGGCTCATTTCTTCCCTATTTAGACATCCACGGGGAGATGCTTGGCTCATCCTTAGCAATGGGAAGGAGAAGGAGAATCCAGCTAGGTTTAAGCTCCTGAATGTTTGGAGATGCCCTGTCTGCATTTTTAATTTTATTAAAAATTTTTTTTTATTAAGGTATTATTGATATATACTCTAATGAAGGTTTCACATGAAAAAACAATGTGGTTACTACATTTACCCCTATTATCAAGTCCCCACCCAAACCCCAATGCAGTCAGTGTCCATCAGTGCAGCAAGATGCCACAGATCCACTATTTGCCTTCTCTGTGCTACACTGTTCTCCCCGTAACCCCCCATACCATGTGTACTAAACATAATACCCCTCAATCCCTTTCTCCCTCCCTTCCCACCCGCCCTCCCACACCCCTCCCCTTTGGTAATCACTAGTTCATTCATGGAGTCTCTGAGTCTGCTGCCATTTTATTCCTTCAGTTTTGCTTCATTGTTATACTCCACAAATGAGGGAAATCATTTGGCACTTGTCTTTCTCCACCTGGCTTATTTCACTGAGCATAATATCCTTCAGCTCCATCCATGTTGTTGCAAATGGTAGGATTTGTTTCTTTCTTATGGCTGAATAATATTCCATTGTATAGATGTATCACATCTTCTTTATCCATTCATCTACTGGTGGACACTTAAGTTGTTTCCATATCTTGGCTATTGTAAAAAGTGGTGCGATAAACATAGGGGTGCATATGTCTTTTTGAATCTGAGAAGTTGTATTCTTTGATTATATTCCAAGGAGTAGGATTCCCAGATCAAATGGTATTTCTATTTTTAGTTTTCTGAGGAACCTCCATATTGCTTTCCACAATGGTTGAACTAGCTTACATTCCCACCAGCAGTGTAGGAGGGCTCCCCTCTCTCCGCATCCTCGCCAGCATTTGTTGTTCTTAGTCTTTTCGATGTTGGCCATCCTTACTCATGTGAGGTGATACCTCATTTTGGCTTTAATTTGCATCTCCCTGATGATTAGTGATGTGGAGCATCTTTTCATGTGTCTGTTGGCCATCTGAATTTTTTCTTTGGAGAACTGTCTCTTCAAATCCTCAGCCCATTTGTTAATCAGGTTATTTGCTTTTTGGGTGTTGAAGAATATAAGTTCTTTATATATTTTGGAAGTTAACCCCTTGTGGCATATGTCATTTACAAATATATTCTCCCATACTGTAGGATGCCTTTTTGTTTTGTTGGTGTCCTTTGTTGTACAGAAACTTTTTAGTTTGATGTGCTCCCATGAGTTCATTTTTGCTTTTGTTTCCCTTACTCGAGGAGATGCTTTCAGAAAGACGTTGCTCATGCTTATATTCAGGAGATTTTTGCCTATGTTGTCTTCTAAGAGTTTTATGGGTTCATGACTTACATTCAAGTCTTTGATCCATTTGAGTTTACTTTTGTGTCTGGGGTTAAACAATAATCCAGTTTCATTCTCTTGCATGTAGCTGTCCAGTTTTGCC
The DNA here is from genome assembly GCF_040802235.1 of Manis javanica. Classification (NCBI taxonomy): domain Eukaryota; kingdom Metazoa; phylum Chordata; class Mammalia; order Pholidota; family Manidae; genus Manis; species Manis javanica. The sequence continues at coordinate 73,568,017 of NC_133167.1, read as the reverse complement.
AACACCAGCTGTTGAAGAGGCTGTCATTTCCCCTTTGTATGTCCATGGCTCCTTTATCGTGTATATTTATTGACCATATATGGTTGGGTTTATATCAAGGCTCTCTAGTCTGTTCCACTGGTCTATGGGTCTGTTCTTGTGCCATACCAAATTGTCTTGATTACTGTGGCTTTGTAGTAGAGCTTGAAGTTGCGGAGCATAATCCCCCCTGCTTTATTCTTCCTTCTCAGAATTGCTTTAGCTATTCGAGGTCTTTTGTGGTTCCATATGAATTTTAGAATGATTTTCTCTAGTTTGTTAAAGAATGCTGTTGGTATTTTGATAGGAATTGCATTGAATCTGACAATTGCTTTAGGCAGGATGGCGATTTTGACAATATTAATTCTTCCTACCCATGAGCACAGGATGTGTTTCCATTTCTTGGTATCGTCTTTAATTTCTCTCATGAGTGTCTTGTAGTTTTCAGGGTATAGGTCTTTCACTTCCTTGGTTAGGTTTATTCCTAGGTATTTTATTCTTTTTGATGCAAATGTGAATGGAATTGTTTTCCTGATTTCTCTCTCTGCTAGTTAGTTAGTTCATTGTTAGTGTATAGGAATGCCACAGATTTCTGTGTGTTAATTTTGTATCCTGCAACTTTGCTGAATTCAGATATAAGATCTAGTAGTTTTGGAGTGGATTCTTTAGGGTTTTTTAAGTACAATATCATGTCATCTGTGAACAGGGACAGTTTAGCTCCTTCCTTGCCAATCTGGATGCCTTTTATTTCTTTGTGTTGTCTGATTGCCATGGCTAGGACCTCCACTACTATGTTGAATAGAAGTGGGGACAGTGGGCATCCTTGTCTTGTTCCTGATCTTAAAGGAAAAGCTTTCAGCTTGTCACTGTTAAGTATAATGTTGGCTGTGGGTTTGTCATAGATTGCCTTTATTATGTTGAGATACTTGCCCTCTATACCCATTTTGTTGAGAGTTTTTATCATAAATTGATGTTGAATTTTGTCAAATGCTTTTTTGGGTTTATTGGATATGATCATGTGGTTTTTGTCCTTTTTGTTGATGTGGTGGATGATGTTGATGGATTTTTGAATGTTGTACCATCCTTGCATTCCTGAAATAAATCCTATTTGATCATAATGGATGATCTTTTTGATGTATTTTTGAATTTGGTTGGCTAATATTTTGTTGAGTATTTTTGCATCTATGTTCATCAGGGATAAGGGATATTGGTGTGTAATTCTCTTTTCTTGTGGTGTCTTTGCCTGATTTTGGTATTAGAATGATGCTGGCTTCATAGAATGAGTTTAGAATTATTCCCTCTTCTTCTACTCTTTGAAAAACTTTAAGGAGGATGGTTATTAGGTTTTCACTAAATGTTTGATAAAATTCAGTGGGTAAGCCATTTGGCATAGGGGTTTTGTTCTTAGGTAGTTTTATGATTACCACTTCAATTTTGTTGCTTGTAATTGGTCTGTTCAGATTTTCTGTTTCTACCTTGATCAGCCTTGGAAGGTTGTATTTTTCTAGAAAGTTTTCCATTTCTTCTAGGTTATCCAGTTTGTTAGCATATAATTTTTCATAGTATTCTCTAATAATTCTTTGTATTTCTGTGGTGTCCATAGTGATTTTTCCTTTCTCATTTCTGATTCTGTTTATGTGTGTAGACTCTGGCTAGGGGCTTATCTATTTTGTTTATTTTCTCAAAGAACCAGTTTTTGCTTTCATTGATTCTTTCTATTGTTTTATTTCTCTCAATTTTATTTATTTCTGCTCTAAACTTTATTATGTCCCTTCTTCTACTGACTTTGAGCCTCATTTATTCTTCTTTTTCTAGTTTCATTAATGGTGAGTTTAGACTACTTACATGGGATTGTTCTTCATTCCTGAGGTAGGCCTGTATTACATTATACTTTCCTCTTAGCAAAGCCTTGGCTGTGTCCCACAGATTTTGTGGTGTTGAATTATTGTTGTCATTTGTCTCCATATATTGCTTGATCTCTGTTTTTATTTGGTCATTGATCCATTGGTTATTTAGGAGCATGTTGTGAAGCCTCCATGTGTTTGTGGGATTTTTCATTTTCTTTGCATAATTTATTTCTAGTTTCATACCTTTGTGGTCTGAGAAACTGGCTGGTACAATTTCAATCTTTTTTAATTTACTGAGGCTCTTTTTGTGGCCTAGTATATGATCTATTCTTGAAAAATGTTCCATGTGCACTTGAAAAGAATGTGCATTCTGCTGCTTTTGGGTATAGAGTTCTGTAGATGTCTGTTAGGTCCATCTGTTCTAAAGTGTTGTTCAGTGCCTCTGTGTCCTTACTTATTTTCTGTCTGGTTGATCTGTCCTTCAGAGTGAGTGGAGTGTTGAAGTCTCCTAGAATGAATGCATTGCACTCTATTTCCCCTTTTAATTCAGTTAGTATTTGTTTCACATATGTACGTGCTCCTGTGTTGGGTGCATAGATATTTATAATGGTTATATCTTCTTGTTGGATTGACCCCTTTATCATTATGCAATGTCTTTCTTTGTCTCTTGTGACTTTTTTGCTTTGAAGTCTGTTTTGTCTGATACAAGTACTGCAACTCCTGCTTTTTTCTATTAGTTGCATGAAATATCTTTTTCCATCCCTTCACTTTTAGTCTGTGTGTGTCTTTGGGTTTAAAGTGAGTCTCTTGTAGGCAGCATATAGATGGGTCTAGTTTTTTTTATCCATTCAGTGATTCTATGTCTTTTGATTGGTTCATTCAGTCCATTTACATTTAGGGTGATTATCGATAGGTATGTACTTATTGCCATGGGAGGCTTTGGATTCATGGTTACCAAAGGTTCAAGGTTAACTTCCTCACTAAGAGTCTAACTTAACTCACTTAGTATGCTATTACAAACACAATCTAAAGGTTCTTTTCTTTTTCTCCTCCTTTTTCTTCCTCCTCCATTCTTTGTATATTAGGTATCATATTCTGTACTCTGTCTATCCCTTGATTGACTTTGGGAATAGTTAATTTAATTTTGCATTTACTTAGTAATTAGCTGTCCTACTTTCTTTACTATGGTTTTATTTCCTCTGGTGACAGCTATTGAACCTTAGGAACATTCCATCTATAGCAGTCCCTCCAGAATATACAGTAGACATGGTTTGTGGAGGTGAATTCTCTCAGCTTTTGCTTATCTGGGAATTGTTTAATCCCTCCTTCAAATTTAAATGATAATCTTGCTGGATAAAGTAATCTTGGTTGGAGGCCCTTCTGCTTCATTACATTAAATACATCATGCCACTCCCTTCTGGCCTGTAAGGTTTCTGTTGAGAAGTCTGATGATAGCCTGATGGGCTTTCCTTTGTATGTGATCTTATTTCTCTCTCTGGCTGCTTTTAATATTCTATCATTAGCCTTGGTCTTTGCCATTTTAATTATTATATGTCTTGGTGTTGTCTTTCTTGGGTCTTGTGTTGGGCGATCTGTGCATCTCCATGGTCTGAGAGACTATCTTCTTCCCCAGATTGGCGAAGTTTTCAGCAATTACCTCCTCAAAGACACTTTCTATCCCTTTCTCTCTCTCTTCTTCTTCTTCTTCTGGTATCCTTATAATGTGAATATTGTTCCGTTGGATTGTTCACAGTTCTCTCAATATTCTTTCATTCTTAGAGATCCTTTTATCTCTGTGTGCCTCAGCTTATTTGTATTCCTCTTCTCTAGTTTCTATTTAACTTATCTAGTATCTAATCTGCTTTTAATACCCTCCATTGTGCTCTTCAACAATTGGATCTCTGACCGGAATTCATTCCTGAGTTCTTGAATATCTTTCCGTACCTCCAAGAGCATGTTAATGATTTTTATTTTGAAGTCCCTTTCAGGAAGATTCATGAGGTCCATGTCATCTTTCTCAGGAGTTATATTAATTTTATTCTGAACCAGGTTCCTTTGGCATTTCATATTTGTATATGGCGCCCTCTAGTGTCCAGAAGCTCTACTCTCTGGAGCTACTCAGCCCCTGAAGCAATGTTGGGGGTCGCAAGGGAGTGGTATTGGTGCCTGGGGGGAGGAAAGAGCTGTTTCCTGCTTCCCGGCCGTTATGCCTGTCTCCACTGCCTGAACCAGTGGGCTGAGCACACAGGTATAAGCCTCTATGCTTTGCGTTTGTAGTTGCTGTAGACAAATATTCCCCTCTGGCTGGCCTAATGACAGGGTAGGGTTTGCCAGTTTGCAAGCCTGGTGGCTCTGGCCGTGAGAAAGGCATAGTAGGCTGCATATCACCGAGGGGATCCTTGGAGCTGTGTAGCCAGCCAGGGAGCTGGAGCACCTGAAGATTGTGAAAGCTCCCAACCTACTGGGCCAAGTGCAGCCGGACAATTTCGTCTACCTGTCCTTTCTCCTGAGCAGTAGACTCTGTCCAATCCTTGCCCATTTAGCAGCCCTCTTGCTAAGGGTTTCCTTGTTAGGAAGTCTCTCAGACTGCCTGCCTTTCTTTTGTCCCAGAGCAGCTGGATGTGGATCTCTGCTTTCCACAAGCGGCTGGAATCTCAGTCCCTCCAGGAATTCTGCCTGTCTTAGCTTTCCAATCCCCTAATCACTAGAGTATCATGCAAGCACCATGAAATGTGGGTTTGTGCTCCCAGAGCAGGTCTCTGGAGTTAGGCATTCAGCCCAGACCTCCACTCCCTCCCTGCTCCATTTCTCTTCCTTCCATCAGAGAGCTGGGGTGGGGGAAGAACTTGGGTCCCGCTGGGTGACAGCTTTGGTACGTTACCCTGTTCTGTGAAGTCTGCTCTTTTCTCCAAGTGTATGCAGTCTGGCACAGTCCTCTTTCCTGTTGTTTTTTCACGATTAGTTTTATTAATTATATTTTCGTACAATATGTAGTTTTAGGAGGAGGCCTCTGTCTCACCTCTCATACCACCATCTTTAATCCTCACCTGTCTGCATTTTTAAGGGCTCTAAAAACCTCAGCTTGGAATGCAAGGCATTTTGCAACTTGGTGCCAACTTTACTTATATTAAACTTGCAAATACAGTGTATGTTCATCAGAAAAATAGAAATCCAATTAGAAAAATAAGTTCTTATACACAGAATTAACCATAGTTTCAATTTGTTTTCTTGAAATGTGGTGTGACATTTTGTCATGTCCACATCATTTTTTATGGGTACATAGCACTTTATGGTATGGTAGCTCATCTCTTACTTTTGCATAGTTAGAATAATTCTGCTACTTTTTGCTATTATAAATTATGCTTCAGTGGGCATCCTTTCCAATACTCTTAAAAGATGAAAATCCTCTTGGTATAAATTCCTGGATATAAACTTGCAGGGTCAAAACTTCCACTTCTAGAGGTGGAGCCAAGATGGCGGCGTGAGTAGGACAGTGGGAATCTCCTCCCAAAAACATATATATTTTTGAAAATACAACTAATCCTAAAAGAGAGACCAGAAGACACAGGCCAACAGCCAGACTACATCCACACATGCGAGAGCCCAGCGCCTGGTGAAAGGGCAGTTCCAATGTGTTCTACACAGTGGTATAAAGGGCATATCAAAGTGTGGGCAAAGGGTCTGTTTGTGTTTATACAGAGGATCAAAGCCTAATTTGGCTACCCAGAAAATGAACTAAGATACGATATGAAGAAGAACTTCCAACATCAGCACTCTCTGGAAGAGTCACACCAGAAGATGATCATCAAAAAACCTCAACAAAGATCCAGGCGCTGCTACAGTTGTAGCTGCATTCATCCCACGGGTTCCAGGACTTGCCATGGGAATGAAGAAGGAGATATCTAAGCTGGCCTGTGCATACAGTCAAACAACAAATTTGACTGGATCTATACTGTTGGAACTCAACCAAGAATTAGGAGAAGTGCAAGTTGTAGCGCTCCAAAATCTTACAACTACAGACTATCTACTGTTAAAATAACATATGGGATGTGAACAGTTCCCAGGAATGGGTTGTTTTAACTTCTCTGATTTCTCTCAGACTGTTCAAGTTCAGTTGGACAATATCCATCATATCATAGATAAATTTTCACAAATGCCTAGGATGCCTAACTGGTTTTCTTGGTTTCACTGGAGATGGCTGGTAATTATAGGTCTGCTTTGGTTATGTAACTGTATTCCTATTATGTTAATGTGTGTGCACAATTTAATTAGTAGTTTAAAACCTATACATGCTTAAGTTACTCTACAAGAAGATATGTCAAAGAAATAATCAGTCTTCCCATGTTTTCTTCCGTCTGCTACTTCTATAGCTTTTCTTCTTCCTTCGTAATTACTACCCTTAAGTAGAATTCATGCCTCATATCAAATTTACCGAGTATCATAATTCTTCCAAGTGGTAAAGATACCTCAAGACAAATGCTGGGCATAGAAGCCACAGGGCATAAATCTAGAAAGAAGTAGAAAGCTAACCTTTTCAAACAATATTGCTTCTCTCTCACTTACCAACTTTACATTTCCCTATATGGGCCTGGAAGATGACTGGTTAGCCAGAGACGGGTAAGATTCCTCAAGGGAGGAACAACCTAAGATAGGCACAGTCGCAGGGGGGCCATCAGGTGAGAAATTGGGGATCAACAGAGGTGAGGCTTAGAACCTTACCCCCCCCCCCCGTTTTGAGAGAAATCTTCTGCATCCGTGGATATTTTATTGCCCTTGTCTAGATTGGATTAACACTTAGTCTACAGGCACACACCTGATCATCTACATTTGCCTTCTTACAGCACTAAACTATGTTTTCTACCTTTATCTTGCATCTACCTACCACTTCAGCATTTTATTTAAAAAAATAATAATAATAATATTAAGGGAGAAATGTGGGATTCACATATAAATCAAGTATAAAAATCAAACAAATATTCACATTTGACCTGATTGTTTATAGTTCATAATGCGTGATCAAAACCGAAGTTTCTGTGATGAATGCCCTTGTACTGTTCACCATGTAAAAACTTATTCACTATGTAAGAATTTGTTCACCATGTAAGAACTTGTTCGTTATGCTTCAGAAGATTGGAGACTGATGAGAATTAGGCTTGGGGTGGATTAATGATTGTGCATTGAGCATTGACTCCCCTATACAGAAGTTTATTGTTGTTAACAACCATTTATTAATAAATATGAGAGATGCCCTCTCAAAAAATAAAAATAAATAAAAATAAAAAAATAAAATAAAATAAAATAAAATAAAATAAAATGTATATGGAAGCGCAAAAGACCCAGAAGAGCTAACAATGCTGAACAAGAAGAGCAGCACCAGCAGACTGACATTACCTGACTTCAAGTGTTACTATATAGTAATCAACACAGTGTAATATTGGGAAAGGAATAGGCTAATAGATCAATGGGACAGATTATAGAGAGCCCAGAGATAGAACCATATAATTATAGGCAGCTGATTTTGACAAAAGAGCTAAGAAAATTCAATGGGGAAAAAATAGTCTTTTTAGCAAATGTCCAAATTGGACATCCACATGCAAAACAATCTAGCTTACATCTTTCACAAAAGTTACTAAATTTTAATAAATGTAAATAAATCATAAAAAAAAAACTTCCACTTCTAAGGCTTCCCAGTGTACTTCAGAAAGTGGTAATTTCCTCACCCTTACCAGCTCTGGGTATTATTATTATTTTGTGTTTTTACCAACTTGATAGGCAAAAAGTTCTCTCATTACTTTGTATAATTTGAATAGCTAATAATTAATAAAGATCAAACATTTCATGAGTTCATCGATATTTTGTATTTTTTTAAACACTAAAAATCGGACCTTTTTAAAAAAACAAACTTTTTTATGGGTTACAGATTTAACTTTTTTGCTATTGCAGTTATTTTTTAATTTTCCCCCAGTTTGTCATTTACCTTTTAATTGTGCTCACGATAGTTTTTCACAAACAAAAATGTATGTGTTAGAAACATTTATTAAGCTCCATTTAGAATGATTTCCATTTAGAAATGACTTTGGAGTAAGAGTGACTCTAGTTTTCCAATGACTAGCAGTTTACCCTGTGACTCATTTTTGATCCATGAATGCTTTCATGGTATTACCTACTAAATTCTGGTATTACCTACTAAATTCTTATACAATAGGATCTATTTTGGACTTTCTACTACATGCCACTAGCCTATCAGTTCCTATGCCAGTTTTTGCTATTTTGAATATTGCAACTATATAATACAGATTAGTATCTGTTACATCAAATCCTTTCTCATCATTCAAAAAAATTTCCTGGCCATTCAAAATTCATTCCTCTAAATACATTTAGAATTGTTTTGTAAGTTCCAAAAAATTACTTTGGATACTTGTGACTATTAATTTTATAGATTAATTTGGGTGAAAACTCATATAACATTTTCTAAGATTTCCTGTAGGGAACACAACTTATTTCTTGGTTTTCTCAAGCTTCGTTTATGCCTTACAGTAAAGCATTGCAGTTTTCTATGTCTAGGTCTTATATTTATATCATATATCCTAAGTTTATTCCTGGGCATTTTTTGTCATTCCCATTCATGTTATTATGAATAGCATCTTTTTCTATTACGTTTTCATCTGGTTGTTAGGACTGATATTTTTTGAATAAGAGCTGTTAGTTTTACCGATTTTTCATTTGTTCTCTTGATTTTCCAGATAGACTAGCTTTTAAAGTGCTGAAATTGGTAATAATTTATCTTACTGTGAACTATGAATATTTCTCAAGTCTTCTTTTCTAATTGCATTTTAAGAGCCTTGAGAACTGTGTTGAAAAATTGTGGTGAAATCAAGTATGTTTGTTTCTGGCAATAATTTTGTTTTATCATGAATTATATTTAATAGTGATAAATTATTTTACTATATCAAAGACATTTCCTTCTATTCATAAGCTTTTAATTTTTTTCCAGAATGGATAGTGTTTGTTGAATGCTTTTATTGACACCTGTCCAAATGGTTTATATAGTTTCTTTTTTGTATTTGGTTTGTAAATATGGTGAATTCTATACATAGCTTTTTCTAATATTCAAGAATTCTTATTTTCCTCATAACAATGAATTATTTATTTAAAGAGGAGCCAAATTTAATATATTTAGCTTTCATTTTATATAGTGTTCATAATAAGTACAATTATTTCTTTCTTCCCTTCCTTCTTCTGGAAGGTTTCAGTATGTTGCTATGAAATATATTTGATATATCCATTAAAAAGTTGCTATGTTTCTCTTTATGTATATTTTCTACCATTTTTGTTGTTTTCAAAAAATAGCTTAACTTATTCTTGAATCAATTGCAAATAATTTATATCTGCATAGAAATTATTAGTTCAATCAAAATGATCACATCTATTGTTAGAAAATTGTACATGTCTTATAATTGAGAAATTTCCCTCTATATCTGTGATTATATTCCACTTCTGATTCCTTATATTTTCATTTCCTCCCTTTTCTTCTTGGTTAGATTTGCCTATGGTTTGTATCTTCTACTAGTATTAACCAATTGTATTTCTTCTTAATTTTATAATTAATTGAGTTCTGATTTTATCACCTCTAATTCCCATCTCCTGCTTTCATTTGGTTAATGTTGTGCTCTTTTTTCTAGTTTCTTCAATTAATTTCTTTATCATCGTTTTTGAAAAATGTAGTAGTAAAAAATAAAGCCCCATATCTTACTCTGTATCCTTTGGGGTTATTTTGCTCTCTAGGTCATATTATTATTATTGGTACAGATTGCATTAGAGTTCTTCCTCTTACATCCAAGGATTACAAAGGAGACGAATTTTAAGTTTTCAAGGGATTTAGAGTGTTTGTCTCATTTTTTATTTCTAATTTTTGACTTTAGTCGACACTGCTAGGAGGCTACCTAACACCCATTGCTTCCATTTTCCTTTAGAAATGGAACTCAGGTTTTGTCGAGGGTGGAAAGCATCCAGCTAAACGCGCTCAGTTCTCCAGTCCCCCTGCTCATCAGTTAAGCAGGTGGTAGAGTTCTCACAGGGAGACAAAGCACGCGTTCCTGGAGACAGGGCCCTTTTCAGAACAGAAAGGCAAAGACTTAACCAGGAGAAAGTCCATTTGCCTCTCTGCCCTTTCCCCTTCCTTTTCAGTAAGTTTCCGCACTGAAATGTGGATTTGATGTCTGACGGTACAGAAAAAGACAAGCATACGATGCACTTCAACTTGCTAAGAGTGGCAGAGAAGACAGGTCGAAAGAAGGTGGACCCTGGTGGCGTCACTGAGGCGTTGCTCTAGCTTGGGACCTCTGATTACGTAAGACACGCAAGGACTGTGACATTGAAGGGCTGTTTCTTGTTCCTTGGCAGCTGAACGCATTGCTGATGGACACAGGCCCGCTTGGCAGAGACTACCGCTTGTCACAAGTCTGTTTCCTTGCATTTCCTGTGTCAGGCTAACCGCTGTACATACAGACCGCAGTGTAGATCAGGGCGGCCTTTCCCCTTGCTTAGGGGTGGGCACAGGGCTCAGTTCTCAGTTCTCAGTTCAGTGAGATAGTGAGGGATGACGATGGGCTGGCAGTGCTCCTGGACCAGGTGTCTTTGCTTCACAAAGAGGATCACAAGGAAGAAGGTGTAAATTTTTGGTGTAAATGTTGGCATGCAGGAATGTGAAGCCTAGAGCTACTGAAGCCATCTGGCCGACTTGAGGGAACAGCTGACACTCTGAGCCTGGAGAATAGGGAGCTGAAAAAATCTGAATCTTGCTGGTAGGACTGCAAGGCTGCCCTACCTTAGGACTCTTCTTGCGAGTCAATGAGTTTCCTTATTGCTTACACTACCGTAGTGGGCTTGCTGTTACTTGTAGTCATCACCCCTTCTCTGACATAGCCCTGCATCATCTGCTTCATCCTCTCATTCTGCAGTCCTCATCACAAGTGTCTTTAGGTTTCTGCATGTGTTACTGTCATTAGCATCATCATTTTCATCAGCAGGTACACCATCAGCAACATCTATTAGGTGTTTTCAAAGGGCCAGGCCCTGTGCCACATTCATTATATACATTGTATCTTACAACCACCTTATGACTCAGATACTGTTACTATTGATCTTCATAGATGAGGAAAATTAGGCTTAGAAAGGCTGCATAATTCCCTAGGTTGTCTGTTTCGTAGGCAGCAGAGTGGAGGTTCACACCCGGGCCCGGGGGGACTGTTGGGCTGTGATGCATTTCTGCTTTTCATTTGTTGCCACGCTTTTTCCTCTTGAGTTCTGGGAAAATTTCTCAAGCTGGACTTCCAATTTTCTACATTTCCCCTATGTTATCTAACTCACAGTTTAGTATTTCCATTACATTTCATGTGGCCTGCAGTTTCCTTTATATCTCAAACTGACTTCCCTGATCTTGGATTCCCCTCATTTCTTAGATGCAAAATCCTTCTGAATTGTGATAATATGGTAGTGGGGGTTTGAAGATTACTGTATGTTTCTTGCAGGAAGGTCATTTTGTACAGGGGCATGTACTTCCATTCCCCAGGTTGGTCCACTCCTTTCAGACCTTTGAGTCTAGTGATTTCCCTTTTTAGCTTAATCTTATAGGGGAATTTGCCTGTAATTTCCTGTGTTAGACTTGGAGATTCAGAGATGCTGTGAGTCTCTGTTTTAATCTTTCTGTTCCAGGAACGGGGAAGATGATCACCTATCTTTCCTTTTGCCAGTTTAATTTCCAATTGACTGTGAAAAGCATCAAGGGAGCCATCACAGCCTGAGGAGCCCAAGGCAGTGGAATGGCCCACACGACTGGGCTGAGCTATTTGTTTTCCACGTTTACTGTAGCAGCAAGTCAGTGGAGGCCACACCTCTTACACTAACTGCGCTGACTACCCTGTTTAGGAAGCGACCAGTATCTCTGCTCAGCACGTAAGTGAGGTGCACACTGTGGTGTCTGCTCTGAACACTGACCCACGCTGCATTTTCTCCAGTTGCTTATGGGGTCAGGCTTTGTGTCCTTGTCACCACCAGCTTGTTTGTGCTTGATTAGAGCCTGCTAGCTAGAGCCAAAGTCAGACATAACATAGGGAAAACTTTGATGACCTGTCAAATATCTTTCAATGTTGCTGATGCTCTTCCCTTTAACTGCTCAAGGGCTGGGCTTGGCCATGCTACAGAGCAATACAGAGCGTAGGGCTCCCCGCTTCTGCCTCTTCAGCCCTGAGCGTTATGTACCTCCTTCTTCAAGATTCTTATTTGGACAACCCCCTTCTTCCCCCAGGAAAATAACACCCGTCCTACAAGAGGACATTTTCTTTCTTGGTTCCTGTCTGGCTCTGTCTTCTCTGTGAGTTTACCAGAAAAGATGCCGTTGTTTGCCTCTGAACAAGTTTTTAGGCAGGAGAATGGGTTGAAGTCCAGAGAAGGTGAACAGGGGTTCAATTCTAGTGTAATTTTCCTGTTAATGGAGCTGCTAGGCAATCAAGTCATCAACCATTTAGAAGGCAAGTTTTTATAAGCCACACAGTCTAATTCTATATAAAGAAAAGAATGTGGGCAAAAATGAGTAAAGGGGTCAGAAGGTACCGACTTCCAATTATAAAATAAGTAGGTCCTGGGGATATAATGGAGAGCATGGTGACAAGACAAAAAACAATTCTCTTATTAGCAGGGCTCTGGCTCTGCCCTTAGGAGAACAGTTCTGACTGTCATACTGAAGTATATTGGTCTATTCTTTTTTATTATGAGTGAAGGGGTATTTGGGCAGGCCTCAGGTTTTAGTGTCTGCTTTATTTATCAATGAACAGTATTAAATATAATTAAATGCTTTAAATTTAGAGTCTCCTGAAGATGGAAAGTGTTTTTGCAATCCTCTTTCAAATTCCTCCCACCATCCGCTCTATCCAAGGTGTCACTTGTCACCATTTTCTGTAGGGGACGGCCTTTGTCTTCTCACACGTTTGTAGGCAGAATGGGAAAGCACCTTCCCCATGTCTGAAAGCAGCACAGGAAAGCACCAGCTTGAGAACAACTGGTGCAGTCCTTGGAAGTTATCTGCCCACAAAAACATATCTTGTCCTCGAAGACGAGCCAAGACTCCTCACTCGGAAAATAGGGAGACCTTGAGGATGTGTGAAAACACCGTCCCTGCGTACCAGGCAGCTTCTAAGAAAATCAGCAAGGTGCTCTGGCCTGTCCCCCAGGGGCATGTGTAGGGCTCATGCTGCACTCCCCTTGGCAAGTGAATCCATCTCCTTGGTATTCTTGTCCTTCCCCAAGTCTCCCTTAGGCCACCACGTCCCTGGGGTGTGTCCTTTTGCTGTGCCCAGCTTTAAGGGTCCTTTCCTTCCTCCAGAGAATCTCAGCTTCTTCCACCTAAACTGAGCCAGGCCCTTGGTAGGATCTCACCTTTTGCCACAAGACTAAACATGACATTGTCTCAAGGAGAAAGTTAGTGCTTCACTTCAGAGGCATATGATGAATGAATTTTCCCCTGTCCCCTATCAGTTGCTGTTTAGTAGTTCAGTCCACACTGCTTTGAGTTGGTTGGACTGCTCTATTTCTTCTCTAGAAATAGAGCCTCTCCAAATTCGAACACTCTTCGTAAGCCAACTTAAATTCCTTCTCTATAAAACCTTCCAAAGTCGTTGAGACCTTTTTTGAACGCCTTTACCTTTTTGTGGTTGAATGGTGCTGGCAATTTATTAAGGAAAGTTTTATCAAGGACTGCTTCACAGTCTCACTTCTCTGATTATTTTCATTTCATTTCCGTTATGTGTTTACCTTTTATTTCTGCAGCGACATGTTTAGACTTATCAAGGGCAAGAAGCATCCCTGTATGTTCCATGGTGATCAATAAATATTAGTTTTGTGTATTTTAGTGTATTTGACAATAGTTTCTAAAGGTTCATTAGAAAAGGTGTGCGGATAGTACTGAGATGAATATAATGTTTTGATTTAAGGTGGAAGTTATTCTCCACGTGAAAAGGTGAATATAGTCATAGTTATGTCTGATCCCTTGGAATTAGGAAATTAATTCTTTATAGATTTATCACAGCGGAGGACCATTTCCATTTCCCCTCTATGCCCAAGACTAAGAGCTATTGCATCATCCCACCATTCTCTCCCAGGGATTCTAGGTTAATTTCAAATGGCAAGGTGGTGGTGGTTGTGGAGGTGACGGTGGAAGGACTGGAGGGCATTTGGGGAAGTGATGCCAACACCAGAACGAGATTAGCAAGATGGAGTTCCGGGTGGCTTAGTGAGCAGCTGCGGTTAACAGCCGGGCACTACGGAGGTGAACAAAATCTCCGGTTCTTAGTTTTCCCAGATGACCATCAATTCCCAGAAATGCTCTGGGTTTCCACTGTAATTTTCTAATTAATCAGGTGAACTCTGCCCTTCAAAAATGGTTATGATCAGATTGTTACATCCTTACTAATTTTTCCTGCTCTGTACATTGGCAGGTCTCCATAATTCATATGCCAGATTTCCAGCCTGCTGATCAATCAGTAAGTCTGCTCAGAATTCTGTCAAGTGAGCCAAGATATTGATGTATAAATAAAATAATGGGCCACTTGGCTCTGATGATATTAAATAGGAAGCTGATTTCTCAGAGTATGCTAATTCAGTATAACAGAATAAAATCGCCTTGCATTTAGAGCTATGTGACTTCAGAACCTACCAATTATCCTGCTTCTAAAAGCCCAATTCCTCTAATAGGGAAGAATTTATTTAGTTCAGATAGCCCTGATCCTGACTTTTGGTCATAAAGTGCCCTAGATATATTCAGAAGCCACCAGTTTTATGGGCATTTTCTTAAGCCAGAAGGATGTGGGAGGACATGCTTTTGCCATGTTAGGAGGAAGGATGAGAAGGTGCTCTTTTCTAACTCCAGCTTGCAGGGGCTTCCTTGGCCAATCGGACAGCTTGGAAATGTATTCCCCACAGAAGGGAGGCCCAGAGGATGCGGGCCGGACAGGGCATAGGCGTTCTCACAGAGGCCTTGAGAAGGCCTGATGTCTGCTCTGGTGGCAGAGCCGGGAGATGTGTCTGCTGTGCAGGGCCGCCTGCACTCCTGGACTGTGTGAGTGTCATCGATGTGCAGTTGTTTCCAGAGGACACGTGTGGACCAATCAGGAGAGAGACCTGGCATGGGGCCTTTGGGGGCTTCTTTATAGGGTTGGCCTGAAGAGGAGCAGAACTCATTAGAAGGAGGCTGGTATTGTATCTGTGGATGCCCAAAGGTTGGAAAGGAGTTGCCAAATGGTTCCCTGGGGTCATGGGAACTTGAGGGATGTGCTGGAGAGCCTCTGGGAAGCACCACAGTAATCCATGCGTAATCAACAGCCAGACCCATCTTGGGAATACCAGTCAAGCAGGAATCCCTTATTGCCTCTCGCTGTCACCCCCCCTGCATCCCAGAGGGGTCTGAAACTGTAGCTCCCCTGTGGGGGAGGAATAAGCTAGGACAGAGTGGAGACCACGGCAGCCACATGGCCCCCTCCCACTTCTGAGCTGGAGCCAGGTGCCCACACTGAAGGTTGGAGAGAGTGTAATGCTGAGCTTCAGAACTTCCACTATTATATGGGAGTAGGTGTTTTAATTTTTGAAGTCAGCTGTTTTTATGAATAAAAATGACTGAAGGATACTTTATTATCTTCTAGGAGTTCAGAAATGTCCATGCACCTCCGTGCTGCTCTTTCTTCTTAGAGTGCTCTCTATCCAGTGGAACCCTGCTCTCCCTTCAAGGCCCAGTCCCAATGTCACCTCCCCCGTGAAGCCTTCACAGATCTACTCAAATGGAAGCTTTTGTTAACCCCTCTACCCTCTCTTAGCACCTTGTTATGTTACTGGTTTAGTACAGTGCAGACCCTATCCAGAATTTCACCAAAGTCTATGTTAAGCAAAATGGGGCTGTCAGCTAGCTGACACTGGAACAAACCAATTCTCTCTTTTGCATCTATGTTATTCTCTCTGTGCTCATGGGAAAAGTGGAGCAATATCAGTTCAAAAGTTGATGGAAAAGAAAATTAAATTCTTAGCCCTGGGGCCTATGAAATCATGAATGTCATCTTCGCCATCTGAGCCCGGGTCCACACTGCACAGTAAACAGTAGCACCGCTGACATGGTCATTTATTATTTACCCTTCCTGTGACAGACGGTGATGCATCAATGTCTTCCTGAGTTTCCTGTGGAACTGTGCCTTCCTGTGATATGGTACTTTGCTCTGTTCTGAGAGCCCGTGCCTGCCAAGTGATGTCTGCCAGGGGCTACATAATACTGCACAAAATGGAGCAAGGTACAGAAACACGTCATATAAAATTTCAGGACCTTGTTGGGTTGGACAAGTTGCTAAATTGGAGACACTGTGACTGAAATCCCAGGGTTTCAGAGTGTTGATGGAACTGGGGTTTTGTCTTGTATATATTTTATAGGGGCTGGGAAATAGCTCCCTAAGTGGAATCCCTTCCCCCTTTTTGTGTCTATGGGAAAAGCAACAGGCAGAAATAGAAAAACCAATCATAATTTTTATGGAGCCACAAAAGACCCCAAATAAACAAAGCAATCCTAAGAAAGAAGAACAAAGCCAGCGACATCACATTTCCTGATTTCAAACTATTCTACAAAGCTATAATGATCAAAACAATATGGTATTGGCATAAAAATAAACAGACAGACCAAAGGAACAGAACTGAGAAACCGAAACAAACCTTGCATATACAGTCCACTAACATTGACAAGCGAGCCAGGAAACTCAATAGAGAAGGAAGAGTATCTTCAGTAAACGGTGCTCGGAAAGCTGGAGAACTGCAAGCAGAAGAATGAAATGGGACCTTAATTTGAACTCAAACAAATTAAGACTTAAACATATGACCTAAAACAGTAAAATCCCTAGAAGGAAAGATAGGGGAAAAGCTCCTTGACATTGGTCTTGACAGTGGTTTCCTGGATATGACACCAAAAGCCCAAGCAACAAAAGCAAAAGTAAGTAAGTGGAACTGCATCAAACTAAAAAGCTACTGCACAGTAAAAGAAACAATCAACAAAATGAGAAACCAACCTGCAGAAGGGAAGAAAATATGTGCAAATCATGTATCTCAGGCATTAACATCCCAAATATATAAAGAACTCATACACCTCAGTAGCAAAAATGAAATAAAAAGAGTGGAAAATGGGCAAAGGATATAAATAGGAATTTTCCTAAGAAGACAAAAAAATAATAAACAGGTAGATTAACAAGTGCTCCACAACACTAATAAACTGCAAATCAAAACCCCAGTGAGGTCATCACCTCACACCTGTCACATGTGCTATCACCAAAAAGAAAAGATAATAAGTGTTGCCAAGGACGCAGAGAAAAGGTGGGATGCTGTTGGTGGGAATATAAGTTGGTACAGCCACTATGGAGGCTCCTTAAAATCTTAGAAATAGAAATACCATATGATCCTCCAATTCAGCTTCTGGGTGTTTATCCAAATGAATTGAAATCAGGATCTCTGCACTCCCACGTCCACTGCAGCAGCATCCACAATAGCAAACATAGGGAAACAACCTATATGCCCACTGGTAAATGAATGTAAAAGAAAATATTATGTATATTATATATAGACATATATTATACTATCTTTAATTATATATACAAATTATTTGGAAAAGAAGGAATTCCTGCCATTTGAGAGCACTGGTAGGAACTGAAAGGTGTGCTAAATGAAATCAGTCAAAAAGAGAAAGACAAATGCGGTATGATCACTTATGTGTGGAATATAAAAAAGTCAAACTCAGAGAAATAGAGAGTAGTATGGCGGTTATCAGAGGAAATAGGTAAATATTGGTCAAAGAGTACAAACTTCCAGCCATAACATCAACTAGTTACGGGGAAAAATAGTTTCCAAGCTTCAAGAAATTAAATATTAGACATAAACACAAAATTTGGTGTTAAAAACACTAATTGCTAATCACATCCAGAATAAGGAAATAATACAATGAAGTTTTAAAAATCTTTTTAGCTGCATTATTTTTAAGAATCTTAAAGAGATAAAATGGTTACCATCTTAACCATTTTAGGTGTATGGTTCAGTGCTAGTAAATACATTTATACTGTTGTGTTACCATCACTACCTCTATCCCCATAACTTTTTCATCTTGTAAAACTGAAACTCCACACCTATTAAAGAATAACACCCCATTCCTCCTTTCCCCAGACCTCTGGCAGCCACCATTCTACTTTCTGTCGATATTATTTAACTATGCTAAGTACCTTGTATCCGTAGACTCATACGGTATTTGTCTTTTTGTCACTGGCTTATTTCACATAGCGAATGTCTTCAAAGTTCATCCACATTGTATCCATTCTGCAAGTTTTCTACCCTTTTTAAGGCTGAGTAATATCCCGTTGTTTGTAGAGACCACATTCCGCTTTACGTATTCATCTGTTGATAGACAGTTGGGTGGCTTCCAAATTTTAGCTATTGGGAACGCTGTTGCTACGAACATGGGTGTACAGATACCTCTTTCAGATGCTGCTTTTAATCCTTTTGGGTATATACCCAGAAGGGGGATTGCTTGGCCATACAGTAATTCTATTTTTAATTTTCTGAGGAAACTTCATACTGTTTTCCAAAGCAGCTGTACCATTTCACATTCCTACCAAGTACGCACAAGGGTTCCAGCTTTTCTACATCCTAACCAATGCTTGTTGCTTTCTGTTTCTTTGGTAGTAGTCATCCTAGTGAGTGTGAGGTGGTAGCTCACCATGGTTTTGATGGGCATTTCCCTAATGATGCTTCTTTTCACGTGCTTATTGGCCATTTGCATATCTTCTTTGGAGAGATGTCTACTCAAGTCCTTTGCCCATTTCTGAGTTTTGTTAAGTTTTAGGAATTTTCTATATATTCTGGACATTAATTTCTTATCAGATATATGGTTTGCAAATAATTTCTCCCATTAGAACTACAAAACAGCCAGAAAGCAATTAACACAATGGCATTAGTAAATCTTGACATTTGGGACCAGATAATTCTTTGTTCTAAGTACTGTTCTGTGCCTTCGAGGATGTTAACCAGCGCTCCTGACTTCTATTCTCTAGGAGCCCATGTCAGTCCCACCCCAGGTGTGAAAATCAAAAATGTCTGCAGGCATTGCGTCTAGTAAGCAAAGGCCATGGATTCTGCTAAATATGCCACAATTCCCCGGGACAATCTCTCACCTCACCTTTCACAAAAAGGAATTGTATGGCATAAAATGTCATCAATGCTGAGGTTGAGAAGAAACACTGAGGTAACTGTTGGGTTTGTAGTCACATCCCACTAGGTGCCACACAACTCAATTTAGTGATGATTATCCCAAAAATAATGTATATGACTTTACAATTAATGAGACTTTCTACCTCCTAGAGGACAAACATCACCACAAACTAAATGACAACTTTAACATCATTTTATGTTACACTAGAATAGGAAGTTGCTGCATGTGCATAAGTATCACTGAAGAATTTGGTAAGGAACTTAAAAAAAAGTCACACATTTCCAGTTGAGGTGTCTTTACTGATCTAATAGAAAAAAAGACTTACTGCTTAAACTCAAGGTCCTTTACCATATATCTTTATATATTTCCCAACTTTAAATCATATGGCTTCATGCATAATCTATGTCATTCAACATTACAACCCGATAAGCATATGTTGGCAAGAAACCAGTAATGCGGCAGCACGTGATGACTTGTATGAGGTCTGTGGAATAGGATTTTTATTGGCTATTGCCTATAAGTCATGTTTTTATC
The DNA here is from genome assembly GCF_040802235.1 of Manis javanica. Classification (NCBI taxonomy): domain Eukaryota; kingdom Metazoa; phylum Chordata; class Mammalia; order Pholidota; family Manidae; genus Manis; species Manis javanica. Next base: position 73,548,346 of record NC_133167.1, on the reverse strand, counting down.
TTGGAAAGCTAAAGCTTATTACAGAATTATATCAAATCCTACTCCAGAACATTCCAATTAACTAGTCCAAGAATTATGACATAATCAAAGGATTATGACAAATTTGGATTGAAATACAGTAATGATCAAGCCTCCTTTTGCTCCCAAGCTCTGCAGGAGGTACACAAAGTGGGACTCTTTTTTTAAAGTTATTTATTTATTTTGTTATCATTAATCTACAATTACATGAAGAAAATTATGTTTAGTAGGCTCTCAAAGTGGGACTCTTTTCCAAAAATAAGTATACAGGCTGATTGACAGGCCAGACTTACATACAGGAGGCATTAACACAAGTGGTCACTAGGATTGGACAGACATTTCTTTGAAATAAAGATGCTTTAGGTGTTATACTTGCCACCAAGAATAAATTTGTAGTATTCTGGGGGACGACTGTTGCACTTAGACCTCCAGTTCCCACAGAGGGCTTTAAAAAGCCCTCAAAATCACTTCTAGTACTAAAGAAACAGTAAATAAGGTAAATAACTGGAGGGACACTAGCTGACATCTCACTGTCTGGCTCTAAACGTATCTGGTCAGCATTCAGATTTACTTTTCTGGTTTCACATAGGAGAAACATTGAATCATGGATCTGGAGTACTTTTCTGTTCCTCCTAATTTTCATGGTCATTTGGTTAGGTATATTGCAATTACATTTAAAAACTACTGCAGCCATTGTCTTGCTAGATGGCACAATGGTGATTCTGGCAGAAAAGCAGAGCAAAATTATAATAATCACGAAAAACTGTATCTCATCTCCTCCTTGAAGTCCTGGCATTTATATTGATCTGGACAATAACTTGGAATTCTCTCCTATGACCTGGCCAATGAAGGCCTAAAGAGAGGACTAAGAATGAAAAATTTCACTCTCAAAGAACATGAACTGTGGGTGTGCAAGAAATTGTATATTTTGATGAAGCTAACGATCCACACATTTGTAGGAAGCTTAATCAAACTGGACTATACAAGCCATAAGCTGAAGCCATCACTCATCAGCAAGCGGCTTTGAACAGACCCACTCCTGAATTCTACTCAATCAGTGATTAGCCTTGCTGTGTTCACTTAATTAAACCCCACCATCACAAATTCTATATAATCTCCTAGATAACTACATTTCCACTTGAAGCTTAGTCCCTGTGCAAACAATAGCTCCATATAAATTCACTTTTGTTTTTCAGAATCAAGAGAATTTGATTTCCCTTAACACTAATACCACTAGCAAGACTCAACTCACTAACAAAGTACATTTACATTTTTGTTCTATAGAATTGAATAATGGAGCTTAGAATAATCAGGATTAGGAACCAAGAAGAAAGTATGGTCATTACCTCCTCCAATTAAATTTCTACACTGTTTGGTAAATATCCGACATCGTCCCATGTAACAGAAGGAATCACCTGAATCGCAAGTTTGTCCGTTGTGTGCGTGTGTGTCAGGCACACAGTATGAGGAAACCCCACTGCAATATTCAGGGAAGTCACAGCCTTCATCAGATGATTTCCTACACATTTTACAAAGTGGCATTAACTAGAAGGGAAAAGGAACATAAAAAGATTACACATCAGTGATACTCAAGTTTATTTTCTCTACAGCCTTTAAATTTCCATCCATTTTCTTCCAAGTTGCTAAGAGCACTGAGGAGACTCTGAGTCCCCTTGTCAGCTACCTAAGCATCGCAGAGAAATTTAGGTGATGGAATTTATTTTGCATAAAGGAATGGAAATGCTAGTGAAATAAGTGAGAAACTCAAAATAAGCAGACTACCATAACGATGAAGAAGAAAGAAAGTAGAGCTAAGGAATTAATATATAAGTTACTTTCAACTCATTATGTCTATGCTCACACAGTCAGCATCTGATTTTCCCATATGCCATCCTTAAAGCAGAAATCAGCAACCATTTACAAAACAATAAATACACCTTATAAATATTTAGAAAAAAAACTGTGTAAATCTTAAAAGAAGATAATGTAAGGACACAAAGAGAAAGGTTTCTTTCACTTACCACATTGCAAACAACTGAAAAAAATTACTTCCCTAATTAAATATCTCTTCAGTACGTAAGCATTAGCTGATAGCTTTTAGGGCTCCCTTTCTGTACACTTGTTTATGCCAAGAAACATCTAAACATCATCATTGCAAACACTTTCCTCAACAAAAGCCCAATTCCTCATGGCTATCATCACTATCCTATGCAAGTTAAGTCAAATTTATTTTAGATTTCACAGGTACTAGAGGCCCAGCTTATATAACATTTGCCCCACCCAGCAGTGTAGGTTTCTGTGTATTTTTCTCATTTTGTCAACAAAGATTTGCTGCTACCTGTAGCAAATCTGATACAAATTCTCTGAGTGATGGGTGGGAATAAAAAGCACAATGTGTATGCCACCCAAGCTTATGGAGTTAGCATCCAAATCAAAACCAATAATCAGAATTGTTTCCAAAGGAAAATACATGTAAGTATAATGAAAAATATGAATACTTGTTTCTTAAGAATATGCTTCCTTTTATAAATGTGTATCAATGGCAGTCTTACTTACACTCCAATTTCTTTTGTTAATAAAGGGTTACTTCTTATATACCAGAAAATATGAAGGGAAAGTACAGAGGCTCTCCATATAACCCCTGCTCTATACATGCAATACCTCCCATGTTATCCATGTCTCCCTAGAGTGGTACATCAGCTACAACTGATGAGCATCTGTGACATATCACCACCACTCAAAGCCCATCGTTTACATTACACGCACTCTCAGTGTCACACATTCCATGGGTTTGGACAAATGTATAATGACAAGTAGCTATTGTTTTGATATCATACAGAGTATTTTCACTGCCCTAAACATCCTTCATGCTCTGCCTATTAATCTGTCCTTCAGTTCCTGGCAACCACTGGTCTTTTTACTGTCTCTGTACTTTTGCCATTTCCAGAATGTCATGTAGCTAGAATCATACAGTATTTAGCCTTTTCAGATTGGCTTCTTTCACCCAACTTCTTTTTCAAGACCCATAAACACCCAGTTCCTCAAATGCTCTTTCAGCCAAACTTTAGCATCCCACTTGCTCTTCCACTGATTTTTCTTTTCTTGGCTAACATCCAAATGGCCATAAAACTTTGACACTGCTAACTCCTTATTTCTGAGTGTTTCTACTAAACTCTTTTAATTTTGTTTTTTATTTTAGTTTTTAATATTTTTATTTTTCCCAAGACTTTCAGTCTGTATATGTATTATATAATTCAAGGTAAGGGCTGTGTCCCTTTACACAACTGAACCAGGAATGGGTGGATTAATTTATTGCCTTGGACCACCCTATGATCCTTGACTGCACAATAAAGAAAGCAATGTGTATGTCAGAAAACTCATGGTTAGCACCTTGTGATACTTGGGCCCAAGGACAACGAGAAGCACAACTATTACCACAGTCTCAACAAAAGTTGTTCACATATCCCTGTGGATGTCTGAATCTGGTTGTGCAGCAGAAAAGGTATAATCTTTTGGTGCAGCAATGACAGGGAATTTGGTTATCTTTTATACAGCTTGTGTTTGGTAGGTTAGTTAATTTTTTTTCCTTTTTTTCTTTTGATATCACCAATCTACGATTACATGAAGAACATTATGCTCACAAGGGTCCCCTCCCTCACGAAGTCCCTCCCACAAACCCCACGACAGTCACTGTCCATCAGCGTAGTAAGATGTTGTAGAATCACTACTCGTCTTCTCTGTGTTGCACAGCCCTCCCCATGCTCCCCCCATTATACATGCTAATCGTAATACCCCCTTTCTTTTTCCCTACCCTTATCCCTCCCTTCCCTCTCCCATTCTCCCCAGTTTCTTTTCCTTTGGTAACTGTTAGTCCATTCATGGGTTCTATGATTCTGCTGGTAGGTTAGTTAATTTTATTAAAGTTACAGTTAATATGAAGAATTAAGATATGTCCAGTAATGAAAAGAAGAGGAGAGTGACATCAACAATATGGCAGAATAGGAGATTCCAGGCTGTGTATCCACACAGAAACACCTATTTTAGCAACTACTATGGATAAGAATACTTTTATGGGAGCTGGGAATCCAACTGAAAGATTCCAGTCCCCTGGTGAAGCAAAAAATCTGAGAGTAGCTTCATTGAAGGTGGTAAGAGGAAAGGTTTCACTTTATCCACATCACCCCTCCCCCAAGGGGGCACACTCAAGGCCAAGAGAGACCTTCATGGCCCATAATTTCTCTGAGAGGGAAAGTAAAAGGGATATGAGAGCCTAGTTTCCCCAGTGCTGTGAAACACGGCCCAAGAGGCCCACTTTTGTCTCATCCTACCTGGAACTTTGGGGGAATTGGCACAGTTGAATAGTCTAGGGACACAGAGGAGTAGGGAAATGGGACAGGGACTGACAGCAAATGTGTAGATTATAACAACCAGCTATGTAGTCTATTAACTCACAAATTCCAGCAAGAGCCATACCCATAACCAACTGGACACTTCACCAGCATTCACCCACAACCACCCATCAGCCTGCAGCACTTGACACACACACACACCCTGAAGCCAGCACCCTGTGCTCACCATTCTAAGATTAATTACCTAGATTCTTGCTAAATTTTCACCTAATAACAAGCATAACAAAAAACTTAATTTTGTTCTCTATCCATTTTAAAAATCATGCAGGGCCTTCATGAAGTAAAATGACTTTAAGATTTGCAAGTTACCAAATTTTGCTCTGGAAATGCTTTTCATTTCACAAAATCATACCGAATAAGATAAAATTAAAAAGCCAACACTTACCTCTGAACTTTTACTGTCTTGATACTGCAAATTATTACGGCTATATGTGTCATTGTCTCCCAGGAGAGGAATATTAGGGTTATCGTTTCCTTCTTCATAAATGATGTGCACGAATCCTGATACAGTCTCCATTGGTTCAATTCCATATGAGATGTTTTTAAACTGCAGTGTTCCCCAGAATGTTAAAATAATCAAACAAGTCTGAAATGATTCTACCAAAACCATAATCTAATACTCTAATGAGAAAGTTAGGTCAGACTATTTTTTTTTACATTTAAAGTCACCCTGGTTTTTCTACTCTACCTCTTTATTCTTCTTTACCTCTGTTACCCCAGAGCTGGACCACTAATACCACAGGACGCATAATGTTTTATATTACAAATATTCTAATAGAAATATTGAACATCTAAAAGAAAGTATATTGGGGGCATGGATCTATGTGCTTATACTGGTTAAGACCCCTTCCTCGGGTATAGATAGCCTGTAGGACCTTTAGGCACTCTCTTCCTTAGTCTTAGGTCCCTTTCTTCTTTCTGAGACATGAGACAAGTCCCGCATGACGTTCAATGTCCTAAATAATTTCTTTGTGTGGGCTGAAGATACTACTCCTCTAAAAATTAATGGGAGCAGAGCCACAGTTTCCATCAGATCCAGGCATTCGGCAATTATTACGCATCCCAGGAAATCAAGAACTTGGTAAAAAGAAAGAATTTGGGAGAACTAAAGGAGTATAGAGAGACCAGTCAACACCTCTTGCATTCAGGATTGCTCATAGCCTCAAGCAGCAGATCTCAGCACAATCAATATGCAGCCTCCCTTCGGGAACAGAGGCTGGCACAGTGATCAACTCTATCTTATTGGAAATCTGGTTCACCCTCTAGGGAACTGAAATAATAAAGGTGAGTAGAACTAGAAAAACAGGGTCAGCTCATAGACTACCAGGACCTAATACTGCCCATGGAATATCTTTAAATAGGCTACAACCTGAGTCCTGAACAAGTGTTGAGTGACACAAGAGAATTTGGAAACCTGCAACATATCCACGGTAATTGCAATCCATCTGAAAAAAATATATATACAAAAAAAAAAACACGGATAACTTATTTTAAAATGCACATTCCTGATATGTTACTTATCTGTAGTACTTTAGTTACCTTAGCACTTCAATATGAATGGCAATTACCCAATGAAGTTGTGCCAGGTAAAAATAAAAACCAGTATCCAGATTGGTAAGGAAGAAGTCAAACTGTCCCTGTTTGCAGATGACATGATATTGTATATAATAAAAACCCTAAAGAACCACTCCAAAACTTCTAGATAATATCTGAATTCAGCAAAGTTACAGGATACAAAATTAATACACAGAATGCTGTTGCACTACTATTCCGAGTGGAATCCCGTGCCGCCCCGGCCGCGCGCGGAGGTCGGGAGAGGCGGAGCGGCGGGCTCCCCAGCTCCCCGAGCGCTCGGCCCCGCGCCTCAGTAGTAAGCAAAGTGCCGCTGCCGCCTGCACGCGGGTCCGCGGCTGGCAGCCACAGCGCGCCGCGCGGTCGAGGGCGTCAGACATGCGAAGGCGCCTGGAAAGCAGAAGCGGTCTCCAGGTGGCGAGCCGGGATGTGAAGAAAAACACAGCCCTGCGCGGCCTCCGCCCCGGCCCCACCCAGCCACCCAGTGGCTGCCTGCCCCGAAGCGCCGCGGGATCATTGGCCGCGGGGTCCGTCAGTCAGAGGCGGGCCGGTGCCGTGCGAAGGCAGCCATTGGGCGCTCGCGGAGACACCTAAGTCCGACGGCTGGGCTGCGTAGTAGCTGCAGGAGCTGCCGCCGCCGCATTCCACAGTTAGTAGCGTGGAGAATACTGGCGGGAGAGGGTCCTGTCGCGGGTCCTTGCATGCTTCGGTCCGCCGGCCCTGTCCGAAGGAGCGCCCTGCCGTCCCGTCAGCTCAGCGGAACCGGCGGAGTCCAGATGTTGATGGACCCGCGAAGTTCTGGGTCCGCGAAGTGCTCGGCTGCGCCTTCCTCTAGGTGCGCGTGCGCTGGCGGCACCGATCTCGCTCCCCAGCCTCGTATCGCCTCCTCACGCCCGCTGGGATCCCGGCGCCGCAGTCGTCGCTTCTCGGCTCTCCCGCGGTGGCGGAGGGCGGCGGTCACCTTGGCCGAAGCGCTCCAGGTGGTGAGGATCAACCCGGACTTCAAGCCGCTGCCCCGGCCGGACTTCAGCCAGTCGAACTCTGCCACCTCCAGCCGGCGCCGTCGGCCGGCGCGAACGGGAACCCCTACGCTGCCGTGGGCGTGCCTTCGGCCTCGGCGGAGGCCGCGCAACGCGTGGGGCAACCTGTCCCACGCCGACCGCATCGCCAAGCCCATCGAGGGCTTGGCCGAGAAGCGGCTCCCGCTGCTGCAGATCTGCAGTGGAGGATCCAGAGCGGGACGCACTTCAGGGATGAAGGCGACCGGACAGCCCTGCAGACTGGAAGGTAGGTGGCTGCGGTGCGCAGCCGCACCCGGAAGGGGCGCGGGATCCCCTGCCCTCGCCTGAGGTCGTGGTGGAGCCGGTGAGGGGGCGGCGCGTGGCCCGTGGGGCCGGGAAACGGCCGAAGCGGGTGGTGGGCTCCCGGGGCCCGTCCGGGGCTCGGGAGTCGGCGCGCCCCGCTGGAGGGGCTGCACGGGAAGGGAGGGAGCGGAGCGGGTGAGCCGAGAGCGGACGTCCGAGCGGCCGGCGAAGTTCGCCGGGGCAGCGTGGGAGGCACTCGCAGGAGCCGCTGCACCTCTGTCCGTGCCCAGCTGGTGAGCGCGGCTGCTCTCCGCCCCGCGGCACCACCCTGCTCCCGCCGTCCTGGGTCGGGGCCGCAGGTGGAGGCCAGGCCGGACCAGGCCGCACAGACGGGGAGGCCGGCAGGCGTTTTGCGTTGTGTGGATTTATCAGGCGGGGGCCTCGAGGGCGAGGGCCGGGCGGGCTGAAATTCAAGTGTGACCCGCGGCGAGGCGGCGGGGGAGAGGCCGCCTGGAGGAAGCGCCTTTAAAATTAAAAAAATGTTTCATGAGGTATCTCTCTGTTTTCTCTACTTGGGAATGAAGTTTCTTTACTTTGGTCTCGGAATTGACAGTGCATTTTATTGTATTTAAAAGTTTATATCTTTCTGTCATTTCGGTTTGTAGTCTGCAGCTGAGTAATTTATAACTAGCCACAGAGATTCTGAGACAGGGACCGTGGGTGTAGTCAGAGTAGCGTGAGGGCTTCAGGTAAAAGACACCTACCAAAACTCCCTATTAAACAATTAAGCAAAATCAGAGTCACGTTAATTCTCCAAAGTAAAATATCAAACTAGGAGTATAAGCATTCTTTAGTGAAGATTAGTTAAAACTAAGGAGCCAGGAGTAACCTGGCCTGGAATGTTTGAACATACATACCCCAGATAAGAAAAATACCACAGCATGGCCCATGTGTTCATTGTGTCAATTAAATGAGGCTATTGTAAAATTTACTTTAGCCTGCTCAAAGGCCCAGTTTATCTTTAACCTTGCCCAGATTGCTGCTTTTCCTCCTCCAGCCCCTAATCAAGTAATACATAACCTGGGCAATTAATGTGGCAAGTAAACCCAGTCACAGGCAACATAGTGAAAGGCAGGAAGGATCCCATCTTAAAGATAAGATTGGATTTTAACACCCAGGAAGTTAAGAAGTAAGATTCTTCATTATTATTATTATTACTTAAGTATTATTGATATACACCCTTATGAAGGTTTCACATGAAAAACAATGTGGTTAATACATTCACCCGTGTTATTGACTCCCCCCCATACCCCTTGGCAGTCACTGTCCATCAGTGAAGTAAGATGCCACAGATTCACTATTTGCCAAGAAGTAAGATTATTTATTTATTTATTTACTTACTTTATTAAGGTATCATTGATATACACTCCTATGAAGGTTTCACATGAAAAAACAATGTGGTTACTACATTCACCCCTGTTATCATGTCCCCCCCATACCCCACTGCAGTCTCTGCCCATCAGTGTAGTAAGATGCCAGAGTCACTATTTGCCTTCTCTGTGCTACACTGTCTATTCCCCGGCTCCCCCACACACACCATGAGTGCCAATCTCCTTCTCCCTTTCTCCCCACCAGCCCTCCCTCACCCCTCCCCTTTGGTAACCACCAGTCCCTTCTTGAAGTCTGTGAGTCTGTTGCTGTTTTGTTCCTTCAGTTTTCCTTCGTTGTTATACTCTGCAAATGGATGAAATCATTTGGTACTTGTCTTTCTTCGCCTGGCTTATCTCACTGAGCATAATATCCTCCAGTTCCATCCATGCTGTTGCAAATGGTAGAACTTGTTTCTTATGGCTGAGTTGTATTCGATTGTGTATATGTACCCACATCTTCTTTAGCCATTCATCTACTGATGGACACTTAAGTTGCTTCCATATCTTAGCTATTGTACATAGTGCTGCAATAAACATAGGGGTGGGTATGTCTTTTTGAGTCTGAGAAACTACATTTTTGGGATAAATTCCTAGGAGTGGAATACCCGGGTCAAATGGTATTTCTATTTTTAGTTCTTTGAGGAACCTCCATATTGCTTTCCACAATGGTCGAATTAACTTACATGCCAGCCAGCAGTGTAGGAGGGTTCCCTTTTCTCCACATCCTTGCGAACATTTGTTGTTCTTAGTCTTTTCGATACTGGCCATCCTAACTGGTGTGAGGTGATACCTCATTGTGGTTTTTATTTGCATTTCCCTGATAATTAGTGATGTGGAGTATGTTTTCATGTGCCTGTTGGCCATCTGAATTTCTTCTTTGGAGAATTATCTGTTCATATCCTCTGCCCATTTTTTTAATCGGGTTATTTGCTTTTTGGGTGTTGAGATGTCTGAGTTCTTTATATATTCTGGATGTTTACCTGTTGTCGAATGTGTCATTTACAAATATATACTCTAATACTGTAGGATGCCCTTTTGTTCTGTTGATGGTGTCCTTTGCTGTACAGAAGCTTTTGAGTTTGATGTAGTCCCATCGGTTCATTTTTGCTTTTGTTTCTCTTGCTCGAGGAGATGAATTCAGAAGAAAGTTCCTCATGCTGATGTTCAGGAGATTTTTGCCTATGTTGTCTTCTAAGAGTTCTATAGTTTCATGACTTACATTAAGGTTTTTAATCTATTTCAAGTTTACTTTTGTGCATGGGGATAGACAATAATTCAGTTTCATTCTCTTGCAAGTAGCTGTCCAATTTGCGGACACCAGCTGTTGAAGAGGCTGTCATTTCCCCATTGTATGTCCATGGCTCCTTTATCATATATTAACTGACCATATATATACTTGGATGTATATCTGGGCTCTCCAGTCTGTTCCATTGGCTGCAGCTACGTACGGGTCCCTGAGCCTGCAGCAGCAGCCTGGGAAGCTGCCCAAGTCTGCTGATGGAAGAGGTGCAAGAGCACCTGCCCCAGCAGACGCTCAGGATGAGCAGTGGGAGGAAGAGGAGCAGGAAGCAGACTAGGGTCCTGGGGCACCGGGTGCCTCCTGTCCAAAGGGGAAGCTCTCCTCCGCACACAGCCAGGGTACCAGCTGGGTCGTGGGCCCGATGACAGCAGCTACAGGGCCACGCAGGTGAACAGAAGAGGCAGGTTATCCCAAGTTCCCCCCGTTATCCTGCTTCCAACCTGTCCTCACTACCCTCTGTGCTCCTGGCCCTGTGCAGAGGGTCCTGTCAATCACCGTCACCCGTGGGGTCCCTGTCACGGGGAGGCTCATGAGCATCACCCACTCAGAAAGGAGGAAACTGGGTCCCAGAGAGGGAGGGGAATCACCCTTGAGCCTGACAGGACTGTTTGGCAGGGGAGCAGAATACCAGCCCAACCTGTCTTTAGTACTTCCCCACACCCAACATGGCCCAAAGCTTCCCTGAGGCTGCGGAGCAGCCCACCCCTTGCGAATGGCCCCAGGCCAGAAACTTACCTGGCTCTGGCTGCCAAGTTTAAATGTTGCGGGACCTGAAGAACAAAAGTCCCTTTCTGCCGGCCCTCTGGCCTGGGGGCTCCAGCTGGCAGGACAGGGTGTATCTGCAGGACAGAGGGGCACCTGTGAGTCCCTGGAGCCACATGTCAGGGGCCCTTCTCCCAGAGCCTGCCAGCAGCTGGAACCCATACGTGACTCCTGCCATCCTCACCTCTCTTCCTCATCCAGGGTCTCCACAGCCTGGAAGAAGGATCTGAAGTGCTCCTCGGGTTCCAGGTGATGCGTCATGGCCACGTACTTGTGTATGAGCATCTCATGTAGGATGGAACTTTCCTGCGGCAGAGGAAGGACAGGATGTGGACAAGGAGGGGCGTGAGGAGTGGGGCAGTGGGATGGTCCCGGATCTTTGCTCACGTGGAAACCCACCTTCCCTCCAGTGCCATCCAGCCCTACCTGTTCCCACTGTTGGGTCTCTAGCTGCTCCACCAGGAAGGCCGTCTTGATGCCACCGTCACAGCCCACCTGACAAAGATTTGAGTGTCCTCAGCCCTGGGTGTGTTAACTTTCTCAAGATGTGTTAGACCCAGGAGTTGGGCCAGACAGGGTCCTGCCCAAGGGCCCTGCACCACACCTCCCTTTCTGTGGCAGGGTGGTACAGGAGCTCAACTCTGCCTCTCTCATCCCATCACCCTGGAAGGCATCAAGGCAGCCAAAGTGCATCAGAAACAGCCCCCTGCACCCAGAATGAGGCCCAAACCTCCCCACCCATTTTCAAGTTGGAGGACCACTGGGGCCCTTCAAGCAGCAGGCCTGCCAGAAACAGCAACCAGACCTAGGCCAGGATCTGGGGTACCAAGGAGGATGGACTAGACTGGGGAGCTGAGGCCAAGCATCCCACTCAGCTCTCTATGATGACACAGGGAGACTGAGGCCTCAGGCAGGAAGGCACGGCCAGCACCCCCATGTGCTTCCTGCCTTGAAGGAGCAACATCCCTCCCCTTGGGCAGGGCCTGAGGGAGAGGCCAGTCCAGCTCAGAGGCTGCAGCCTGTAGCCCTCAGCCCCACCTGCCCTGGGGCTGGGACCGGGGCTTAAGGGGGGCAGGGGGTCCTTCTGGCTGCCCTCTCCAAGGAGCCCAGCCCCTGGGGTGGAAGGGAGACTCCCAAGAGGCGGGTGGCCTGGTGCTGAGAGCTCCGGTCACTAGGGTCTCTCTCCTCTTCAAAGCTCACCATCCTGCACACCCTGTGCCCCTCTGGCTGGGGAGCAGCCCACCCCTTGCGAATGGCCCCAGGCCAGAAACTTACCTGACCCTGGCCACTAAATTTAAATGTTGCGGGACCTGAAGAACAAGAGTCCCTTTCTGCTGGCCCTCTGGCCTGGGGGCTCCAGCTGGCAGGACAGGGTGTATCTGCAGGACAGAGGGGCACCTGTGAGTCCCTGGAGCCACATGTCAGGGGCCCTTCTCCCAGAGCCTGCCAGCAGCTGGAACCCACACGTGACTCCTGCCCAGCCTCACCTCTTCTGCTCATCCAGGGGCTCCACGGCCTGGAAGGAAGGACCTGAAGTGCTCCTCGGGTTCCAGGTGATGTGTCATGGCCACGTACTTGTGTATGAGCATCTCACGTAGGATGGAACTTTCCTGCGGCAGAAGGACAGGATGTACACAAGGAGGGGCGTGAGGAGCGGAGCAGTGGGATGGTCCCTGATCTTTGCTCCCGTGGGAACCTGCCCTCCCTCCAATGCTATCTAGCCCTGCCTGTTCCCACTGTTGGGTCTCTAGCGCTGCTCCTCCAGGAAGGCCGTCTTGATGCCACCCCCATCCCCCACCCGACAAAGCCTTGAGTGTCCTCAGCTCTGGGTGTGTTAACCTTCTCAAGACATGTCAGACCCAGGGGTTGGGCCGGACAGGGTCCTGCCCAGGGGCTCTGCACCCCCCCCCACTTTCTGTGGTGGGGTGTTACAGTAGCTCAACTCTGTCTCATCCCGTCACCCTGGAAGGCACCAAGGCAGCCAAAGTGCATCAGAAACAGCCCCCTGTACCCAGAATGAGGCCCAAACCTCCCCACCCTTTCTCAAGTTGGAGCACTCATACCTAGGCCAGGATCTGGGGTACCGAGGAGGAGGGACTGGACTGGGGAGCTGAGGCCAAGCTTCCCATGCAAGTCTCTCTGATGACACGGAGACTGAGGCCTCAGGCAGGAAGGCACGGACAGCCCCCTCCTGTGCTTCCTGCCTTGAAGGAGCAACATCCCTCCACCTGGGCAGGGCCTGAGGGAGAGGCCGTCCAGCTCAGAGGCTGCAGCCTGTAGCCCTCAGCCCCACCTGCCCTGGGGCTGGGACCAGGGCTTAAGGGAGGCAGGGGGTCCTTCTGGCTGCCCTCTCCAAGGAGCCCAGCCCCTGGGGTGGAGGGGAGACTCCCAAGAAGCGGGTGGCCTGGTGCTGAGAGCTCCGGTCACTAGGGTCTCTCTCCTCTTCAAAGCTCACCATCCTGCACACTCTGTGCCCCTCTGGCTGGGGAGCAGCCCACCCCTTGCGAATGGCCCCAGGCCTGAAACTTACCTGACTCTGGCCACTAAGTTTAAATGTTGCGGGACCTGAAGAACAAGAGTCCCTTTCTGCTGGCCCTCTGGCCTGGGGGCTCCAGCTGGCAGGACAGGGTGTATCTGCAGGACAGAGGGGCACCTGTGAGTCCCTGGAGCCACATGTCAGGGGCCCTTCTCCCAGAGCCTGCCAGCAGCTGGAACCCACACGTGACTCCTGCCCAGCCTCACCTCTTCTGCTCATCCAGGGGCTCCACGGCCTGGAAGAAGGACCTGAAGTGCTCCTCGGGTTCCAGGTGATGTGTCATGCCCACGTACTTGTGTATGAGCATCTCACGTAGGATGGAACTTTCCTGCGGCAGAGGAAGGACAGGATGTACACAAGGAGGGGCGTGAGGAGCGGAGCAGTGGGATGGTCCCTGATCTTTGCTCCCGTGGGAACCTGCCCTCCCTCCAATGCTATCTAGCCCTGCCTGTTCCCACTGTTGGGTCTCTAGCGCTGCTCCTCCAGGAAGGCCGTCTTGATGCCACCCCCATCCCCCACCCGACAAAGCCTTGAGTGTCCTCAGCTCTGGGTGTGTTAACCTTCTCAAGACATGTCAGACCCAGGGGTTGGGCCGGACAGGGTCCTGCCCAGGGTTTCTGCACCCCCCCCTCACTTTCTGTGGTGGGGTGTTACAGTAGCTCAACTCTGTCTCATCCCGTCACCCTGGAAGGCACCAAGGCAGCCAAAGTGCATCAGAAACAGCCCCCTGCACCCAGAATGAGGCCCAAACCTCCCCACCCTTTCTCAAGTTGGAGCACTCATACCTAGGCCAGGATCTGGGGTACCGAGGAGGAGGGACTGGACTGGGGAGCTGAGGCCAAGCTTCCCATGCAAGTCTCTCTGATGACACGGAGACTGAAGCCTCAGGCAGGAAGGCACGGACAGCCCCCTCCTGTGCTTCCTGCCTTAAAGGAGCAACATCCCTCCACCTGGGCAGGGCCTGAGGGAGAGGCCGTCCAGCTCAGAGGCTGCAGCCTGTAGCCCTCAGCCCCACCTGCCCTGGGGCTGGGACCGGGGCTTAAGGGAGGCAGGGGGTCCTTCTGGCTGCCCTCTCCAAGGAGCCCAGCCCTGGGGTGGAGGGGAGACTCCCAAGAGGCGGGTGGCCTGGTGCTGAGAGCTCCGGTCACTAGGGTCTCTCTCCTCTTCAAAGCTCACCATCCTGCACACCCTGTGCCCCTCTGGCTGGGGAGCAGCCCACCCCTTGCGAATGGCCCCAGGCCAGAAACTTACCTGACTCTGGCCACTAAGTTTAAATGTTGCGGGACCTGAAGAACAAGAGTCCCTTTCTGCTGGCCCTCTGGCCTGGGGGCTCCAGTTGGCAGGACAGGGTGTATCTGCAGGACAGAGGGGCACCTGTGAGTCCCTGGAGCCACATGTCAGGGGCCCTTCTCCCAGAGCCTGCCAGCAGCTGGAACCCACACGTGACTCCTGCCCAGCCTCACCTCTTCTGCTCATCCAGGGGCTCCACGGCCTGGAAGAAGGACCTGAAGTGCTCCTCAGGTTCCAGGTGATGCGTCATGGCCACGTACTTGTGTATGAGCATCTCAGGTAGGATAGAACTTTCCTGCGGCAGAGGAAGGACAGGATGCACACAAGGAGGGGTGTGAGGAGCAGAGCAGTGGGATGGTCCCTGATCTTTGCTCCCATGGGAACCCGCCTTCCCTCCAATGCTATCTAGCCCTGCCTGTTCCCACTGTTGGGTCTCTAGCTGCTCCTCCAGGAAGGCCGTCTTGATGCCACCCCCATCCCCCACCCGACAAAGCCTTGAGTGTCCTCAGCTCTGGGTGTGTTAACCTTCTCAAGACATGTCAGACCCAGGGGTTGGGCCGGACAGGGTCCTGCCCAGGGTCTCTGCACCCCCCCTCACTTTCTGTGGCGGGGTGTTACAGTAGCTCAACTCTGTCTCATCCCGTCACCCTGGAAGGCACCAAGGCAGCCAAAGTGCATCAGAAACAGCCCCCTGCACCCAGAATGAGGCCCAAACCTCCCCACCCTTTCTCAAGTTGGAGCACTCAGACCTAGGCCAGGATCTGGGGTACCGAGGAGGAGGGACTGGACTGGGGAGCTGAGGCCAAGCTTCCCATGCAAGTCTCTCTGATGACACGGTGACTGAGGCCTCAGGCAGGAAGGCACGGACAGCCCCCTCCTGTGCTTCCTGCCTTGAAGGAGCAACATCCCTCCGGCTGGGCAGGGCCTGAGGGAGAGGCCATCCCGCTCAGAGGCTGCAGCCTGTAGCCCTCAGCCCCACCTGCCCTGGGGCTGGGACCAGGGCTTAAGGGGGGCAGGGGGTCCTTCTGGCTGCCCTCTCCAAGGAGCCCAGCCCCTGGGGTGGAGGGGAGACTCCCAAGAGGCGGGTGGCCTGGTGCTGAGAGTTCCGGTCACTAGGGTCTCTCTCCTCTTCAAAGCTCACCATCCTGCACACCCTGTGCCCCTCTGGCCTCACTCCCATCATTCTGTTCCAGGGGTTTGTCTAGGACCTGGAGGCCAGCCATGAACAATCTGAAGATGGGGACCATGCTGTGCCACTGGGGTGGGGAGGTGCCCCGTCTACCTCAGGGGAGCCCATAGAGCCTCTCCTGAACCCCTCACTCGCAGCCCCTAGCTCCCCTTGGACCACCCTGTGCTTCCTCCCACGCCGTCCCTTCGCCCTGCTCTCCCCTCCTGTCCTTCCCAGGGCTGGCTTTTGGCCAATCCCAAGACCCGTGGTCCCTGCACCCATCCTCCAACTTCTCTCTGTTCCAAGCTGCTCTCTCCCTCCTTGTCACCCCAGTCCTGGCAGTTCAGGGCTGGTGGCACCAGCAGCAAGTACAGGGTCTCCCCCACAGCCATGACCCTGGCCAGGCCACTCTCACCTCCTGCCTATCCTCGGATTTCCGGAGGAAACAATGCTGTTGCGTCACCATGGAGGTCGCCTCCTGCAAGGTCCGGGACACTCAGGTGTGCTCATGCTCCCCTCCCACATGGCCCCCCACAAATCAGAGCTTGGGTGGTGGATGCCTCGCCTGAGTCCCCTGGTGCTATGCTGTCCCCACCCCCAGCAGGCTCTCAGCTGAGGGCGATTGCAGCTCCAGCACACACTCATACTCAAGGGTGTCCTTGGGCCACCGCCGGCTGCCCTGAGAGGCTTCCTCACCTGCAGAGTGTCAGGGGAGTTCCCTTTGCCTCCCAGGGTGCCCTGAGCACTCACTGTCACCTGGCTATCATCACGGCTCCCCTCACACGACCAGGTGGGATGGGCACAAAGCTGAAGGCCATCTTGTGCTCCCTGGACCCTGCTCACCTGGGAGGCCCGCACCCCAGGGTGACAACCTTCCATGACCAGATGAGGAGCCTGAGGCCTCAGAGGGCCAGTGATGGGCTCAGGGGGCCCTGGGGAGGGGCCGACCTTGCTCAGCCATAGGCCCCACCCCTGCTGCCAGCCCAGCGCCAGCCCCAGCCCCAGCCCTGACCAGGAGTCTGTCCTCTGGGTCCTCACTGGATGTCAGGCCCCCAGTCAAGTGGAGCCAGGGAGGGAGACAAACAGGACCTTGGGGGCCAGGCGGAGCCTACTTCTCCCATCAGCTGTCCCCTCTCACCATGCACACCTCGAGTCAGCACCCAAGGCTGGGCCACAGCACGGCAGAGGGCTTGCCCCAAGGATTCCCTCCCTCTAGACCTCTAGCCTCCATTTACCTTGAGGAGCCTCTTCCGGTTAAGCCACCTCTCTTTTTCAAGTCTCTTATGCATCCTGGAGCTCTTCCTAAGGGGAGGAGAGAGGAGGGAGACATGTGGCCAACAGGTGGAGGCTTTGGGGGTGTTGGACCCCTTTTCCACTAGCCTGCATGAGGCTTTCCACCATGGCTCTTAGTCCTGGGGAATCTGAGGCCTGCAGTTCTCCTGGGGGCAGATCTGCTTTGGGACAGGTGGCTGTCCTTGGGACAGAGATCTCCTGCTGCAGAACACATGCTGAACATCTCCCATTGGCTTCAACCCACACCTGACGAAGAAACCCAATTCCTGAGGGGGAACCGCTGGCCTAACCCATGGGGGCTCTGAGGGCCCGCCATCCTGTAAGCCCCTGTCCCCAGGGTCTGCCGCCTCCCAGGAGCCCAGCCGACTGAGGGGACACTGCCAGACCTAGGGGTGGTGTCTCTGGTCCACTAAGGTCCCCTGGTCCTAGTGACAGGACTACCTACCAGGAAACATGTCCCCAGGTGCATTGCAGACGACTGATGGCAGGGCTCTGCAGGGCCAAGAGAATGGCATGGAGGTGTGCAAAATTCTCAAGGTCCAGACACTCCTGGGAGGGAAGACAGAGCTGAGAACGTGGCCTGCTTCTGTCCCCCTATGAACTCCTGTCCTTAAGGAGGCAGGCACCCAGGGAGCCCAGCACACCCAGTACCTGTTGAGCAGCCCTCCTCGGTGGAGGACTGTATCTCAACCCAAGGAAGGGGCCAGGAATGGCTGTCCCACCCTCGGGGCCTGCGAGCCCAGGTCAGCACGTCCCTGGCAGGAGGGGCCCAGGGACCGGGCAGGGTCAGACTGTAGGACTCCATCCTGAGAGTTGGCCAAGGAGGGGAGAAGGTCCCAACATGCCAGGATGGACCCTGGGGGCTGTTCCATGGCACACCTTGGCCACCTGGATCCAGAACTCTACCACTCGGGCCCTGTCCCATGCCGTCATGCCTGGGGCCCCGAGGCAGGAGGAGATGACCACATTGGCTGCATCATCCAATTGTTTTATGATCGTATTGATGGTGGGGGCCAGGTGTTCAACATTTCCATTGTATGACTGGCTCCCACAGCGGGTCATGCGGTCGGCCACTGCCACCTTGGTGAACAGTTCCTGGGGATGGCAAGGGGGTGTCATTTAGCTGAGTCCACGGTGCCCCTGGGCCCAGGCGGTTACCAGTCAGAGCTGGAGCCCAGGCCACTGAGGATGTGGTGTGAGCCTTATGGCGGTCCAGGCTTCGGACTCCATCCACTGAGGCACCCAGGAACGGATGCACTGGACCCCACAATGGTGGGGAACAGAGGGGCTCACTGAGAACAGTCATCCTCCCTCACCTCCTCCCTGCAGCACAAGGCAGCTCATGCCTGCACGTCCTGGGGCATCTGCCTCCCATTCTGTCACCCTGTGGATCCCCCTACCCACTCAGGTGCAGTTACCCCCAAAACAACTCCAACCGGGCCTTTGTTGTCTGTCAGGTACATGGCAGGGGCCTCTGAAGTGCGGAGGCTGTGGAGGCCTGCCAGCCAACGGCCTGAGGACCTAAGGCCCTGGCAGCACCTCTCTGAGCGCCCCTCTACTACACTGCCCCTCTCACCCCAGCCAGGCCCTGCCCACCTTCCCTCTGCTATTTCTCATTGGTCTGCAAGGATCCCTAAGTGCCAGCCCTACTGTCCCTGTGGTCAGTGAAGGCTTGGGGGTGAGGAGAGTTTCTCAGGGCATATGGTGGGAAGGTGGCACGTCAGCCCAGATCACAGGAGTGCACATTGGGACAGCAGGTCTGGGACAGCCCATTGCACAGGGAAGGCCCACCCCAACTTCGATCCCGCTCCACTCACCGCATACATCAGGGTCAGCTGCTCGGCAACCAGGCGGGGAGGGAATGCCAGAAGGGTGGACTCTGGAGCTGGCTTTGCCCCTGCCAGGCCTGGTGCCATTCTGGCAGGTGCCCTGGGCCCTGTGCCTGAGGGCTCATGGGGCTCAAGCTCAAGGCTCCGCGGTGGGGCTGAGGGCACTGCTGGGACGTCCTCCGGCTCTGCAGGGGCTGAAGCAGGTGACACCGGCCGTAGCTCCAGCACAGGGGTCTCAGGGAGCTCCTGAACTGGCTCTAGCCATGAAGCCAGCCCTCCCTGTGTCTCTGGAGCCAGCTGCGTCTGCCGTGGTTCTGGAGCAGGGAGGACACAGAGAAAGGGTCACCCCAGGGCTGATTCCCCACACCTTACAATGACAGAAAAGCCCTCACTGCGTTGCAGGCAACCCTGGTCCAGGAAGCCCACCCTAGACGGTTCCCTGGCTGCAGCCCCTCACCTTCTAGCTCTGCCACAGTGGGCCCCAGGTGCTCCTCCTGGGCCAAGTGGTGGAGGACTCGGCCCTCTGGGATAGATGAAAGCTGGCTGCCATGGAGGACGCTGGTCACATCATTGGGCTCCCAGGCATGGCGCCTAGCCCGGCCCATCCCGGGGCTGGGGGAAGGCCTGGGGTGGAAGAGTGAGAAGCGTGGTCTTCCCAGCAACACTGCCCTTCCAGCCCACCCTTGTGTGGGCCTGGCCACTCTGCATTCCCCTGCCTGTCCAGGCAACTGCTCCTCCCCCTTCCTGACCCTGTGTGTCCCGGGACCCCATCGTCTCCCATCCTCCCAAATAGGAAGTTCCCAGTCATCATCCCGCCTGTGGGAATCCAAAATGGGTCACCTGCTGGGTTCTGACGGCTCATGGGGCTCCACCTCGGGGCCAGAGACCACTCCTGGGATGTCCAAGATCGCCGCACAGGGGCTGGTGGGCTCTGGACCTGGCGCTGGCTCTGCCAGGCCCGGTGCCATTCTGGCAGGTGCTCCGGGCCTCAGGGCTGAAGCAGGTGACACCGGCCGTAGCTCCAGCACAGGAGTCTCTTGTGCCGTCCTCACACCTGTCCAGGGAGCCCTCCGCCTGCAGACCTTATTCCCACGGAGAGTTGACTCCTCTTCATGCTGAAGGGGGCAGGGGGTGTATTGTCAGTGGGAAACACAGGAACCACCAGGACAAGGGAGGTTTGCAACTCACCCGAGAGTCCCCAGCCCTCTGGGGTGCGATCAAGGAGAGGGAAGGGGTGCCCCCAGGGAATGAGATTCCAGGCCCTCTGGAGTGGGACTGTCGACCACTCTCATGGGGAAGCCCCTGGCAGGTTGCCAGGTTTGGAACGGGGTCCTGGGTGTAGACAGTCTGCCCCAGGCCTAGAGAGATGGAGTAGGTGAATCCATCCACCAGCTCCTCCATGCTCCCCTGGGTGGAGCTTCAAAAAGCTAGTGCCTAGTAGCTTGGGAGGTGCCTCCTGGGGCTGCCTGGACCTCCCCTCAGGGAAATGTGGGCCTCAGCCCCTGCCTCTGACATCAGGCACACAGGGCCATCTGCATACGACTGGTCACTGAGGGAAGGAGAGGACACACCCTGGGCTCAGGACTAACATGTGGGTGGAAGTACCTGGTCCCAACACTCACCTCCATGTCCTGAATGATGAGAGCAGAGGTGTGACACTGACTGCCCCAACAGGGGGCCACCACCTCACAACATGCTGGCACCCAGAAATGGCCCCCCTCCTCCACAGCCTTCAGTCCTGCCCATACCCCACACCCACCGCACACACACAGAAAGGGCCGGGGGGAAGGTCATCCCGGGATGGGTCACACTTGGAGCCTGGACCTGGGGTGGCCTGCTCTGGGCTGCCCTGTGTTACCTCGGGGTTCCTTGGACAACACAGACAGAGGCATTGGAGGTGGTCTCTGAGCCAACGCCCACAGCGAGCAGGAAGACTGTCCCTGTTTGCTTCCCTGACTTCCATGCCTTCAGAAGGCTCTGCACAACAAGACCGTATGTTGCTCTGTCGAGCGTCTCCGGTCAAGTGAGCAGGACTGGGGTCTGTGACCAGGAACTAGGCACCAGGTCACAATTCAGGTTCTACTGGGTGTGTCATCAGTGACATCACTTCCTGAAGGTTCCATTTCATGGGCCCCTCCCTGCATTCAGACACACCCACATGCCCCTCAGGCTGCTGACCACCCATCCTCCTGGACCCCTTGCCATGCATGACTACACAGATCTCCACCAGAGCCCTCCCCTCGCTATTTGGCAATGTCCCTAGGGTCCCAGCTCTGAGGAGACGAGCTGAGCTCAGACCTCTTTTTCTCACCAGTTCCCTGTCCTGCTGAACCCACAGTGCCACCCAGGAGCTACCCAATGTCCCAACCTGCACAGGCAGGGTCATGCCAGACATTCCTCCCTAGGTACATCCTCAGGGATATATGGATGACACCTCCAACTCCTGGGGGCTGGTGTCATGTGTGTCTGACACACAGGCTCAGAGATGGAACAATGCCAACCAGGCTTGGCATGGGGCGTGGAGCACCACGCAAGTCAGGCCCGGGTTCGGGTCAGGAGATCTTGAGCAAGTCATCCGCCCTCTAGGCCATTTTCAGGTGTGCACCTTGAAGGGGTGGCAATGACAGGAGACCCAGGTGTTGTCATCTACTCCCAAGGCATCCACCTTCCCGAGGTCTCTGTTCTCTGAGGACCATACCCGAGGGCCTCCTGTTGACATATGTGGTGGGCAGCCTTGTATGCTGAACCCAGTAATCCCTCCTAGGAAGCACATACCTGGTGACCACTGCGTGGTGTGAACAGCACAGCCAAGGGGATGTGCTGTCACAGCCACATTGCATGACAAGCAGTCACTTCCCCACTTTTCATGCTTTCTGTACAAAAGGATCCTGACACTGCCCAGGGCAGTGAGCTTGGTAACCCATATCAGTGTGTATGTGTCATGGCTGCTACTCACATATTCTATTTTTCAGACATAAGGCAGTGGGGTTTGGATGCAGCAACAAAATGGATACATTCATCCATTTTGTTCACGGTGTGACATATTTACAGAACAAATGTCATGGTTAAGATCACAGAATAAGGAGCTACTAGCTCATTTTCAACATCCAGCTTTAACCACTTGGTAGGCATTTGACTACGGGTGAGTCCCCGACCTTGGTAGCACAGTTTCTCCTCCTGTCCCTTGGCTGTCATCGTAGGATCTTGATTACGTGAGGTCACAGAGAGCACTGAAGGAATTACGCTGGGAAGAAGGCTTGGAAGGCCTGGCACATCACAAGTGCTTCATCTAGTTAGTATAAATCTATTGTTACGTTCCTCTAACCTGTCTGTAAGCTCCAGAGGGCACAGAACTAAGGGAGTCAATGCAGAATTTCCAGAACCTCCCACCTAGCCTTAGTCCATTTACAGATCAATGGTTGTAACCAGTGCAGGGCCTTGCAACCTCCGGGACAAGGGGTGGAAAGGAAATGGGCATTCTCTCCTCCCGTCCATTCCTGGTATGAACTGGTCTGGCATCTGCCAAGCACTAAGCATCCACTCACGGAGTTCCTGCTAGAAGGGGTGGGTAGGGGAAGGAGAGCACCATCTGCAGCTGGACAAGATAGATGGTGCTGAGCCTGGCTAGCGACTGTAACAAATAAAAGCCTTTCTCCCGACCTGCCCTTTCCCTTGACTGATTTCGGTTTTGCAGTCTCATAGGGTGACTTGCCCTGGCCTGGGAACATCTTTCCAACCAAGGCTATATCTGGCATAGTTGGCAGGATCTGGTGAACCTGAAATCAGTCCTCATGGTTCCCTGTTGGTGCAGACTGCTTGTTTAGATGGTGTGGAGATACTCAGTCCCCTAGAGGTGGTGGGGATACATCTGGGGACCCCCCAGGGGTGGCAGGGATTCACCAGAGGATTCCCCTGTGGATGGCGAGGCTTCACCTGGAGATCCCACAGTGGGGATGGTGTCTGCGGGAAAGTGCCTCCTGGAGGAGTGGGCCTCTCCCCAGAAACTGGGAAAAATGGGGGCACTGGAGGCAGTGGAGTCGGCCCCGTGTAAAATCAGGGACTTGGGAACTGAGTGGCCATGAGGTGGCAGGAAAAGTGGGGTGGTTGCTTCTTGCAGTGTTAGAAAGGGTTTCTAATGAGAGAAATGCCCTCCAGTGGCAAGCGTCCAGGAAGATGAGTTGTGGGGTGGTCTGAGAAGGGAAAGAAAACAGGTCCCACTGCTGTTTGTGCCACACTGGTGGCACAGGACGGGACAGCACAAAAACGGGAGATAGAGAGCCCATGGGGGTGGTGAAGGAAGGGGTGGTGCCTTCAGCCCTGGAGACAGCAGAGGAGATGGTAGGGTAGGAGGTGCAGGGGACAATGGCAGGGTAGGGCCGACGACAGAGCTGTTGCTGAGCCTGCTGCCTGAGGTACCAACCCTCCCATATTGAAGGCCTGCCCGATTTGTTATGCAAATAAAGATGCAAGAACTGCGGGTTCCTCGCTGAGTGGAGCAGACTGCACCCCACTGTCGAGCACTCCACGCTCCGCGACTATACCCAGGCCAAGCTGGAGCCTCTGTGTACATGGCTTTTGCATCTTTGGGGTTTAGGAGTAGAGGGCATTGTTCCATCTGGGTCAGAAATGAGTGAAGTGGCTTCCCTGACAACTCACCCATCTCTCTGGCAGAGGATACAAAATGCCAGTGAGCACCAGGGAATGATGTACTTTTGAATTGCCTGACTGCAGCCCTAAGGGCAGTTTGGCCTAATCAGGGTGAGTTGCCATATTTCCCTGCTAGTTGGAAAACATGTGCATCACTCCAGCAGGTGCTGGGGAGCTGGGCATGGAAAGTGTCAGCTGTTATGTGGACCGACAGGGCCCCTGTGAGGAGTTGTTCACCACGGGGATGAGGACTCTAGTGCTCCGTACAGCTCCTCCATCCTTCTCTGGGTCCCTAGTGACTGTTCTTGCTCCTCCACGTAGGAAAACCCGTAAGTGAGGTCACTCCTGCTGCTCAGATCTGGGGGAGGCTGAAATCAGAAGAGCTCAGAAAGAAGTATGGTCTGCGGCTGAAAGAAGAGGTTTACAGGGCCCTGTGAAGGTCTTGAGGACCCAGATTATGGGTTGATTTGATAAAGGCGGGGGCAGTGAAAGAAATACTCCATGGAGAGCCTAGTAGAATCTTCCTAGAACTGTGGCAACTATTAAAGCCAAAGCAGCAATCCAAGCCGCTGAGGTACAAGACATGGAAGCCAGAGGCAAAGCCTCTCCTCTGGCCCATGTGCCTGCTGGACTTCCAGGGTCCCTGACCCCACAGGAGGGTGATTGGGGATTGTGGTTTGACTGGGGAGGATGTCAATGCCTCCACCTTGGGGGCGCAGAGAGGACTGGAAGCCACATGACATGTACAATTAGCAATTCACTGGTCCCCAGTGAATCTACAATGTGCTCTGGCACTGGTGGAGTGCGGAGTTGAATGTTTTCTGATTTATGGCAACCCTGAGTGGTTTCCTGGGACCCCCACTGTGATAGATGCTCCAAGGGTAAGGCAGTTAGAGTGAAGAAAGCCCAAAATACATTGGGAATGGGGCATTTACCCCCAAAGCAGTACACTGTGTATATTTCTCCAATCCCTGAATATATTTTGGGGTTGGCTACCCTGCAGGGCCTGTGGTTACAGACCACTGCAGGTGAGTTCCGACTGAGGATATGTATGGTAAAGGCAGCTCGGAGGGGACTTGCTAAGCACTCGCCCATAGCTCTGTGTACCTCGGCAAGTGACAAATACTAAGCAGTATGTATTGCCAGGGGGCACAAAGAAATCAGAGAAACCCTAGAGGAGCTGGAGAGGGGAAACCCTAGAGGAGGAGGAGCATAATGTGCACTTATAGTCCTTTTACTTCCCCTGTGTGACACATCATGTTGAGGGCCTTGCTAGTGCTTTCTTCTCTATTGACATAACACAGGAGAGCCAGGAACAGTTTGCCTTCATGTGGGAAGGCTGGGGAAGGCTGGCCGAGGATGTTCACTGTCTATCTGCAGTCCCACCACGTGTCACAGACTTGTAGCCCAGGACTTGGCAGCATGGGAGAAACTGCCAACAGTGCACCTGTTTCATTATCTTGATGACATTATGGTCACATCTGATTCTCTTCCAGATCTACAAGGTGCAGCACCTAGAGTGCTGCAGCATCCATAGGAGAAAGGATGACAGGAGGGACAGAAGTTGGGGCCAGCTATCCCTTTCTGCCTGGCCTCCTGGTTGGCTGCTGGTGGCAGAGGGATCTGTGCTGTAAGTCCGGGGAGAGGAAATCCCAGGGCAAAATACCTTTAACAACAGAAATCAGTCAAAGGAAGAAATAAAGTTTAAAATTCATTTATTGCTTACAAACTGCAGTCTGTGGCCTTCTCTCTTTCCTGCTCCAGCAGAAGCAAAAGCAGCCTTCCCCGTCTCCTCTCAGGTACAGCGGATAAGCCCTCTGTTGCCCAGGTGATTACCCATTGGTAGGGAGATGAACTCCTCTCCACCCCTGAGGAATGATACAAATGCACTAAAGCCATACTTCTTTCCACCTCTGGTTGCCTATTGATATGGAGATGTACTAAAACCAGGCAAGATATTCTGGAAATATTACAGTTTTACCCACTCATGAGCACTGGTGGAAGATTCCATAAAGGTCCAGGTAGAGATGGCCTGTGAGCAGATGAAAATGTAGAGCCAAAGGAGGGCTGTCTGGAAATAAGTGGAAGAATCTAACTAAGAAGGGAGGGACTTGGTTGGAAAAAGACTACACCAGGCAGTAATCATAGAGACATTCTGAGGCCTTAAGGGGAGGCCAGAAGAGGAGACCAGAGCTGCCTATTCCGGCCCCAGAGGGGAAGTGGGGCTAAGCGGCAGCTGTGGAGCTGGATTTCAGTCAACCTGAGTACTTTTTCCTACAGTTGGAACTAGGGGGAAAATGGAAAGGCCAGGGACAAGGGGCGTGCCCCATGGCGTCAGGGAGGGGAGTTCCCTTCCAGGCAAAACACACCCCCCACGGCCCCACCAAAGCTGCTTTTCTGCCCCAACCCTCCCTTTACCAGAACCCCCACCTTCCAGGCAGCTGGCTAAGCAACCCATTAAGGCCATCTTTCTAACTCATCAATGAAGCCTTCTGTTCCATGGGTTCTTGTTCATGGAGTCAAAGAATGAACTTGGCAAACAGAGTAGGAGAGCAACAGAGAGCCTTTTATTTAGAGATGAAGCGTGAGGACAGAGCTCCTGGCTCCTGCTGGGAGAGAACAAGAGAGTCCAGAGTGGTGCGTTTTGTAGGGGATTTATGGGCGGTTGAGAGAGAAAGGGCTATGGATGCAGACCTGCTAAGTGGTCCCAAAGTGTTTTTCTTTGAGGAGACATTAGTTTCTTATCGGTCTTCTGCAAAATTAGCTTAACACAGGAAATTTACTGCTCCTATTCTCTCAGGATAGCAGCTTCTTGGTCTCAGAGCGTATCATCCATGACTGCCTGCTCTACTTTCAAGGTGGACTGAGTTATTGTCTGTCTGTTAACAAGTATGTTAAGAACTTACTTTTTAACATCCTGGGTTTTAAAATGCAATCTTATCTTTTAGATGGAATCCTTCTTGTTTTAACTACATGATTGAGTGGGCTTGTTTGCTGAAATCAGTTGCCCAGGTTGCAGATTATTTTCATTAGAGCTGGAGGAGGAAAAGCAGCATCTGAGTAAACTTAAAAACATAAGCTGGGTCTTTCAGCAGGCTCAGGTAAATCTTACAATAGTATGACTTAATTGACACAATGAAGACTTGGGCTATGCTGAGGTACTTTCTTATCTGGGGGATATTCAAACATTCTAGGCCAAGTTACTCCTGGCTTTTTAGTTTTAAGTCATTTCACTGAAGAATGCCTATATTCTATTTGATATTTTTACCTTAAAGAATTAATGTGACTGATTTTGCTTAATGTTTAACATTCTTGAAGGGGTTTCTTTGCACATTGTTACATTGTTCTGACTGTGATTAACCTGCTTTGCTTTTTTACCAGAGGCCCTCACCCTACTCTGTCTAAAGCCACAGCCCCTGCCTCTCTTACTTCCACCCCAAGGTATATGCAGAGATGAGAAGAATTTGTTTATTCGAACAAATCCCCGGGTGACAGGTGCACAGGGAGAATTTCCACTTTGCTCTGCATCCCACTCCACACCCAGGAGGACTGCTCTGGGCATAATTTAGTAGGAAGAGGCCCTGGCCCACAGAAGCAAGCAGCTGTCACCCAGCGCCCAGCAGGGCAAGTGCACGGGTTGGCTTCAAAAAGGACATGGGGCCTGTGCCAGTTGAATTGTTGAAGAAAATCCCTCTAGATTTCCACTTCACATGGAGCACTCACATTCCACTGGACTCCAGTTGAGACAGGGACCAGTAGGGTGAGGGCCTCCAGAAAAAAATAAAGCAAGATAATCGCAGAAAAATGTAACAATGTTCAATGAAACCCCTACCAAAACATTTTGCAACCTGTGCGATTTAGCAAGCAAGGCCAGTAATAAACAAGTAGTAAAAAGAGGAAGGATTCCACCTTACAGAGAAGATTGCATTTAAAATTAATTTAAAATTAGTAAAAAAAAAGTAAGTTTCTTAACATACTATTTAACAAACGATAACTCAGCCCAGCAAAGCAGGCAGTTTCCTGGGAGGAAATCAGAGCAGTAAATGTCTTGTAAATAACGGGAAGACTGTTAAGAAACTTAATGTCTCTTCAACGATGAACATTTTGGGTCCACTTAGCAGGTCTGTATCCCTAGCCCTTTGTCTCTCAACCGCCTATGAATTCCCTGGACAGGCACCACCCTGGACTCTCTTGCCCTCTCCTGGTGTGAGCCAGGGGCTCTGACCCCCTCTTCATCTCTAAATAAACGCCTCTCGCCGGCTCAACTACTGTGTTTTCGAAGCTCAGTCTGACTCCAGAACAAGAAGCCCGGCATCACAGGCACCCGTGTGTGCTTGCTTCCTGTATCCAGAGGCGCACTGGGCTAGGGAGCCCAGGAAGGGGCAGATTCCAGGAGTCCACGTGACCAGGTGGGGATCGAGGGGAGGTTTGGGGGCGACACCCTTCCCCCTTCCCCATCCTGCGCCCCCAGAGCTTCAGGGTCACGGAGGGCGGCCAGACATCACGACCCCATCAAGAGGCGTCCCAGGCGGCTCCCCTCTAAGTAGTCACGGTCAGGAGCGGGCGTTTGGGGGCCAAGGCCCAGTCTCTGCCTCACACTCCTCCAGACAGGCACTTCCAGGGAGGACATACTCCCCTAAGGCTGCGCCCCAGGGGCAGACACGGGGGACCCCAGGCGCATCCCAGGAGGGAGCCACAGAGGCTGTGCGCCTGGCGTAAGGTGGGGATGGGGGGACGCGCAGGGTGGACGCTCCAAGTAATTTGCAGGTCCGCCCCGCGCGGGCTGGTACGGTCTCTCCACAGGGCGAGGGAGGGGTGGGAAGGTGAAGGCCACGCCTACTGGGCCTCCAGCAGGGTGGGGTGTGGCCGAGGCGCGGCGGGAGCAGGTCCCGGATGGCGCCCTGCCCTGAACCCCACCCCTCCCACGACACGCTCCGCCCGCCGCCCGGCCACCCGCGGGACCCCGCAGCGCTCACAGTGGTGGTTAGCGCGGGAGCTCCTGCTAGGGCTGCGCGCCCTGTGACCGCTCCAGACTCTGCTGGTAAAGCATTTTCCAGTCAGATTAGGTCTAGGAGGAGAGATGCTGGTTTTTACTTGTTGAGATTTCATGATGGTCGTGAGCGGTGGAGAATTGTGGGAAAATAGTCTAGTAAGCTTGGAAATTTATGTTTGAGGGTTTTTTTTTCTTTTTTTGGTTTCAATCAGCTTTAATTTCTTCTCACAGGTGGTGTTACAGAAAGATTGCAGCTTGTGTTTGAGGGGTTTTTGTGATACAAATTTTGATACAGGTTACACAATTATAGTGCTAGAGTAAAGCCTAAAACTGCAATAGTCAAGGCAGTAAACTTTAGGTAGTAGGCACGGTTATTTGAGGAATAGTTATTAGGGGACTATTGTTAGACAATAAGAATCTGGCAAAAATACTTCCTACTATTAGGCGTTTGATTGAGTTCGTTAGTGTTGGGTTATTTTCGTTAATACTATTTAAGGTTGTCCGGGCAATACGGAAAATACAATTGAGTGCTATAGGCAGAGGTTGGGCAGGTACAGCCAGAAGATGATAAGGGCTCAGGCATTTGTACGCGACGTGTGAACACCTCACTGATAAGGTCTTCGGAGCAGAATCCTGTAAGGAAGGGCATTCCTGTTAGGGCTGCGCTTCCAGTGATGAGGACGGAGGTGGGTAGGGGAAGAGTATGGAATAAGCCTCCTGTTTTTCGGATGTCTTGTTCATCATTCAGACTATGAATAATTGACTGCGAGCATGTGAACAATACGGCCTCAAAGAAGGCATGGATGCAGATACGTAGAAAGGCTAAATGTGGCTGATTAATGCCAATAGTAACTATTATTAGGCCGAGTTGGCTTGAAGTTGATAAAGCTACAGGTTTTTTATGTCGCTTTGGGTAAAGGGCGCAAATAGCTGTAAACAAAGTTGTGGTGGCTCCTAAAAGTTTTGTTTGAATTTTTTTATTGTTTTCTGTTAGAGGGTAACATCGGATTAAAAGAAATACCCCTGCAACAGCTATTGTGCTAGAGTGAAACAGTGCTCATACTGGGGTTGGCCCTTCTATAGCAGAAGGAAGTCAGGGATGTAGGCCAAATGGTGCAGATTATCCAGCTGCAGCTAATAGTCCTAATAGTGACTTCAAGGTGCATTCATGTCACAAAAAGCAAGATTTCCTTCTTTCTCAAGGGTGAATATTCCGGTGTATATATGTACTTCTTCTTTATTCATTCGTCCTTTGATGGACACTCAGTTTGTTCCCATGTCTTGGCTACTGTGAACCTGGGAGCGCCTATCTCTTCAACATCCTGTTAACATGGCCTTTGGATATATACCCAGAGGTGAGATTGCTGGATCCTGTGGTAGGTCCATACTGAATTTCCTGAAGAATTACAGATTTCTTTTTTAAGTGCCTGCACCAATTTACATTCCCACCAACAGGTCACAAGAGGTCCCTTGGCTCCACAGTCATGACAGCAATTTTTATCTATTATCTTTCTGATAATGCCATCCTAACAGGTGTGAGGTGATATCTAAGTTTGCTTTGCTTGTTTTTTAATCTGCATTCTCCTAATGGTTTGTGATGTGAGAACCTCTTCATGCACCAGTTTCCATTTCTAAGTCTACTTTGGAAAAATTCTACATCTTTTTCTTTGCCCATTTTTAGTCAGATCGTGTGTTTTTCTTTGTTTGCTTTTTGCTATTAAGTTGTTTGAATTCATTATATATTTTGGATATTAACCTCTTATATGATAATTTACAAATATTTTCTCCCATCCCATAAGCTGCCTTCCAGTTTGTTGACTGTCCCCTTTGTGTACAGAAACTTTTTAATTCGATGTAGTCCCACTTGATTTTTGCTTTTGTTGTTTGCACTTTCTGTATGAATCTGAAAATTAATTGCCAAGACCAATATCCAGTAGTTTACCCCCTATTTTCTTCCAGGAGTTTTGTGGTTTCAGATTTCATGTTCAAGTTTGATCCATTTTGAGTTGATTTTTGTGTACGGTATAAGGATGCAGATTCATTCTTTTGCGTGTGCATATCCAGCTATTCCAGCACCATTTATGGAAGAGACTGTCATTTCCCCATTGTAAATTATTTGCTTCTTTGTGTTAAATTAATTTTACATATATGCATGGGAATGTGTAAAAATTAATTTTACATATATGCATGGCTCTCTATTCTCCTTTATTGATCTATGTGTTTATTTATGTCAATACCATGCTGTTTTGATTATTGTAACTTTATAATAAGGTTTGAAATCAGGAAGTGTGATGCTTCCAGCTATGTTCTTTCTCAATACTGCTTTGACAATATGCGATCTTTTGTGGTTCCCTTCCTACAATTTTTAAGTTTTTTTTTTCTGTTTTTGTGAAAAATGTCAATGGAGTTTTCATAAGGAATGCATTGAATATGTAGATTGCTTTAGGTAATGTGGACATTTTAACAATATTAATTCTTTCAGTCATTGGACATGGAATATATTTACATTAATTTATGTCTTCTTCAGTGCTTTCATCAATGCCTTTGTTTCCAACCTACAGGTCTCTATCTTATTGATTAAAATATTTCTGGCTATTCTTTTGGATGCAGTGGTAAATGGGATTTTTTTCTTAATTTGTTTTTCTGATGGTTCATTGTTGGCTTGTGGAAGTGCAACTTATTTTGAATATTGTTTTTTTATCCATATTCTTTACTTCAATATTAATTCTAACAATATTTTGGTGGAGTCTTTAGTGTTTTCCATATATAATATCATGCACCTGCAAGTAGACACAATTGTACTTCTTCTTTTTCAATTTGGATACCTTTCATTTCTTTTTTTTGCCTAATTACCTTGGGTCGGACTCCCATTACCATGGTAAATAAAAAAAATGGCTAGAGTAGACACCATTGTCTTGTACCTAATCTTAAAGGAAAACTTTCAACATTTCATCATTAAGTATGATATGGTCTATGGACTTGTCATATATGGCCTTTATTGTGTTGAGGTACATTCCCTCTATACCCACTTTGTTGAGAGTTTTAATAATAAATGCATGTTGAATATTGTCATATAATTTTTATGCATCTATTGAGATGATCATGATTTTCAGGGTATGACACTGATGATTTGTGGCTGTTAAACCACCCTTTCGCCCTTGAAATAAATTCCTCTTGATCATGGTGTATGATCCTTGTATTGCTGAATTCAGTCTCTTAACATTTTCTTGAGTATTTTTCATCTGTGATCATCAGGGATATTGGTGTATAGTTTTCTGGTGGTGCTCTTGGTTAGTTTTGTTATCAGGGTAATGATGGCCTTGGAAAAGAAGTTCGGGAATGTTCCCACCACTTGTATTTCTTGGAAAAAGTTGAGAGAATTGGTATTAATTCTCCTTTAAATGTTTGGAATAATTCACCAGTGAAACCACATGGGCCTGGATGTAGTTTTGTTGGGAATATTTTGTTTGCTGGTCCAATTTCTTTGCTATTAATTAGTTTGTTCAGACGTTCTATTTCTTCAAGATTCAAACTTAGTAAGTAATATGTTTGTAGGAATTTATCAATTTTTTTATGGTTGGATTTGTTGGCCTGCAATTGTTTATAGAAGTTTCTTATGATACCTTTACACTTGTGTAATATCAGTTCTATTGTCTCCTGTTTCACTGCAATTTTTTTTACTTGAGTCCTCTTTTTTTCTTATTGAGTCTCACTCAAGATTTGTTTATTTTGTTTGTCTTTTCAAAAAATGAGCTCTTAGTTTCATTGACTTTTTCTATGGTATTCTTAGTCTCTTTCATTTATTTACATTCTGATCTTGTTTATTCCCTTCCTTTTATTCACTTTTGACTTAGTGTGTTTGCTTGTTTGTTTATTCTGGTTTTTAGTTTAATTTGTTTCTTTTTTCTAGTTATATGAGGTGAAAAGTTATGTTGTTTATTTTTAGGAATTTATTCTTTTTTCTTATTGTTGGTATTTAATGCTATGAACTTCCATCTTTGAACTGCTTTTACAGCATTCTATAAGTTTTGGTGTGTTATACTGTCCTTTACATTTATCTCAAGATTTTTAATATTTATTTCTCTTTCAATGTCTTCATTTACCCAATGGTCGCTCAGCAGTGAGTTCTCTAATTTCCATATTTTGTGGATTTTCCAGCTTTCTTTTTGGCAGTTAATTTCTAATTTCATTCTTTTGTGACCAGAAAAAATTCTTGGTAAGATTTCAATCTTCTAAATTTATTAAGACTTGTTTTGTGGCCTAACATATGATCTATCCTGAAGAATGTTCTTTGTGAGCTTGAGAAGAATGTGTATTCTGGTACTACTGGATAGAATGTTCTGTAAAAGTCTGTTAAGTGCATCTGTTCTAACATATTCTTTTAAGCCCAATGTTTTCTTATTGATTTTCTGTCTGAATGATTTATCCATTGTTGAAAGTAGTATATTGAAGTCTCCTATTATTATTATATTGCTGTTTCTTGCTTCAGTTCTATTAGTATTTGATTAATATATTTAAGTGCTTCTATGTTGGGTGCTTAAGAATTTACAAAATTTACATATTACTTATTAAGTTTGAATCTTGAAGAAATAAAATACCTGAACAAACTAATTCCTAGGAAAGAAATTGGATCAGCAATCAAAATTTCTTGTGGACTGACACCTTTATCATTATAAAATTACCTTTTTTGCTTTACAGTCTTTGGCTTAAAGTCTGTTTTACCTGATGGAAGTATAACCCTGCTTTGTTTTGGTTCCCATTTATGTGGAGTATCTTTTTCCATCCCCTAACTTCATTCTGTTACATGTCATTAAGTCTAATGTGAGTCTCTTGTAGGCAGATGTTTTTGGTTTAGTTTTATTAATTATTCAGCCACAGTATGCCTTTTGATTGGAGAATTTAGTCTAATTATATTTAAAGTACTTATTAGTATGTATAGACTCACTACTGATATTTGGTATTTGTTTTCTGACTGTTTTATAATTCCTTTATTCCATTTTTCTTATCTTTTGAATATTTACTTTAGATTTCTGCTTTATCTTACCTTCTGACAACTTCACTGTAATGTGCCCTGGGTGGATCTCTGTGGATTTATCTTATTAGGAAACTTCTTGGGCTTCTGGATGTGGCTGTCGGTATCTTTTCACACGTTATGGAAGTTTTCAGCCATTGTTTACTTGAATAAATATTCTGTCCCTTTCTGTTTCCTTTTCTCATTCTGGGACCCTTGTAATGCCTATATTGGTCCCCTTGATGGTCCCACAAAGCTTAGAAAAAATCTTCACCCATCTTCTCATTTTCTCCTCGGAGTGAAGGAATTCCACTGACCCATCTTGGAGTTTGCTGATGCTTGTTTCTGCTGGATTTAATCTGCTGTTGAAACTCTGTAGTTAATTTTTTCAGCTCAGTTATCACATTCTTCAGCTCTATGATTTCTGTTTGTTTTTCTTAACATTTTCTCTCTTTGTTGAAATTCTCACTTTATTCACTCATTGACCTCCGGAACTCAGTATGTATCATTATGACCATTATTTTGTACTATTTACCAGGTAAATCACTTGTCCATCTCTATGTCATTAAGGATTATTTCTGGAGTTTCATGTTTCTTTCTTTCTTTGGAGCACAATCATCAGTTTCTTCCTTTTCTTTGGTCCTAATGCACACTAGATAAATCAGCCAACTCTCTCGACTTTCTGGAGTGGTGCCTGTCAGGATGAAGCTTACCATTCAGCTTGGCCTGAGTTCCTGAGTGTCTCCCATGTCTTTGTGATTGTGCAAGTAGCCTTTGTTTGTTCTTAGTGGCTCCTAGAACTTGAAGGTGTCCCAAAGGGGAGGATATCCAGTCAGCACCAGATACAGGCTGATAGAAAGCTGAACCCCTAAGGGAACAGCATTCAAAGTATTCAAATAGATACCTTCAGGGACGGACTGGGAGCCAGGAGTTTCTGTCTGCTCCCTTTTCCCAGAGCCCTGTGGGGATAGCCAGTTAAGAATTGTTCTTTGTTTGTTACGGTCCTGTGGACCTGTGACCACAAGCCCTATTGTCTAGCAGGTAATCAAGGGGTATTTCCCATGGGCAGCAGCCATAAAATCCAGATGCCAGACATGTGCATAAGCTCCTCCCAAGGAGACACTGCAACCTGGAGCCAGAGGGAGAGTGTGGAGACAGTGGTGGTGCCCTTGTCTCCAGCAAGACTGCTGCTGGTCCCCAGACATTTGCTTAATCAGAAGCCGGCACGTGGGCAGGAGCTTCTAAAGCATGCACAGGCCTATCTCAGGTAAAGACTGGGAGCTCGGTTTCTCTGTCCATTCCCTCTGTGCTGAGCACTGTAGAGACCGTGGGAGTCCGTGGGGGCTGAATAATTAATAAAACTCACCAGCTTGCTAAGAACTGTTTTTTTCTATTTGCTATCATCTTGTGAAGCTCGGAGATGAAAGAGCTATTGGCTTTCAGTTGGGTGTTTTGTGGGCCCATCCCTCGGTCGGACATCTTAAAAGACTGGGCATGAAGTTCTGAGTCCAGACCCTCTCATCCCAGGGTAAAGCTAGGAATTGTGGGTTCCCTTCCATTTTTATGTCTCTGTGCTGGGGTGGGGTGCATTCCTGCCCATTTCAGCATGGGTATTTTCCCCTTTGTCTGATGTATAGGAGTCACTCATCTAGTTTCTGGGCTTCTTTTAGAGGGAATTGCTCTGTGTTCAGCTGTACATTTAGTGTGTCCACAGGAGGAGCTCATCTGTCACCATCTTGGATCGGAACCCTATTATTCTTTTTATTGATAAGGCAAAAGAAATCAGAAAGCTTCACCTACAAGAGATGAAATCCATTCTAGCCCCAGTACTTATACAGTGCTCGACACTTAACTTGCACTCAACTTATTTATTATATAATCAAAGAACTGCTACTCTTTCTTTTCTTCTTAACTTCCTCCTCCTTCTTTATCTTCCTCTAATGCATGTTTATTGACCATTTACTGGTGAATCAATCAGAAATGTGCATAAGCAAAGGTTGCATTCCTATTCACAAGTGTTATAGAAAGGGACAGGCTTTTGAACAAAAGCTTGACCCAGATCTTTTGTAAGGCAGATGATACTGAATGCTGACCCACAGACCTGAAGAGCTGACCACCCCCAGCACTGAAACAGCAGTTAATCTGGTTTTTTGATCATACTGTAACCCCCTATGGTGTAGAGTGTAAATATAGTGCTTAGGGAATGTAAACTGCATCTGTGGATTGCTGTCCTTCATCAGTGGGGAGCGTGCTGTGTATTTTCACCTGTGGTATTAATTCCTCACCCCTCATTCCCTCTGCTCCTCTTTCAATCACGTCCCACTTCTCCTTCCACTCTGTCCTGACATCTCCAATATTGTTCACACTGCAGTTTTGTTGAGATACTTGTTCATCAACTGTCTTGCCATTCAGGAATCCAGCCTTTGCTGGAATCAATCACTTCTTAATTTAATTTCTTAATTTAAGTTCTAACATAAACACAAACCATAGCCTAAATTTGGAACACAGTAGAGCTCTTTCATTTCACAATGAGGAGAAAAAAATTTTCCTTCTCATTCAGAGAAACACAGAGAGAAGAAAATGACAAACTGGATCATATTAAGATATATTATGAGCTGGCTTTTATCAAAATTCACCAGTGCGATAGAGCAGTGGAAAGCCTGGGTGGGAGAGACTCAAAGTACCTGCATCTGGTAAAGGACATCAAGCCAAATTATGTAAATATACCATCCAATAATACAAAGTACTGAAAGCCCACTAGAAAAATATGGCCAAAGCTAGAAGAGACTTTAGATAAAAGAGGATAGGCAAATAACTGAAGTTTTTTTTAAAAGCTTTACCCTGTTTAATTTCAGGAAAATGCTAATAAAAGTTGCAATCAGCTGTTTTAAGACAGAAATCAGATGAGATGAATTAAAAAGTACCAGGAATACATGCTCCCAGGTTCTGGAACAATCAGATCATTCATGTAGGGTTAGTGAGAATTCAAATTGGTAGAACCTCTTTGGAAAACAGCCAGGATCTACTAAGGCTGTATAGACACCTATGGTGGTCCCTGCACACAAATATCCCCAATATTGTACACCTGTTTGGTCCCAACAACCTGAGTCAAAATGACTGTTCGAGAAACTAACCAAATGCTCATGCACAGGGAATGGTTATACACAGTGCTC
Organism: Manis javanica; assembly: GCF_040802235.1. Lineage (NCBI taxonomy): Eukaryota > Metazoa > Chordata > Mammalia > Pholidota > Manidae > Manis > Manis javanica. The sequence continues at coordinate 73,511,611 of NC_133167.1, read as the reverse complement.
TCTGCACCCCATGGAACCCAACACAGAAATCAGGATTTACAAATAATTGCAGAGGGAGAATCTCCCATATCAATTGTTGAGACACAGACAGATGCAGACATAGCCCAAGGATGTACAAGGATTCCAATTTTTCTACATCCTTGCCAACACTTCTTTTTATAATAGCCATTCCAAATGAGAAGTGATTATATTTTGGTTCTGATTTACATTTCTCTGATTATTAGTAATGGTGAACACCTCTTCATGTGAATTTTTCCCATTTCTCTGTCTTTAAAGAAGTATCTATGCAAGTTCCAATTCTTTTCCCTCCTGAGTTGTAGAAATTACCTACATATTCTGAATATTAACCCCTTATCAGATACACGATTTTCAAGAATTTCCCCCAATCTGTAGGTTGCCTTTCCATTTGATTAATTCTTTTGCAGTACAGAGCTTTTAAGTTTTATGCAGCCCCTCTTGTTTATGTTTGTGACTTGCGCTTTGGGGCATCTGACCTACAGGGATCAGCAGATGCAATGTTGTCCCCATAAATACCACAATGATAATTTTACAAAAATATTTTTTAAAAACCTAAGATTCATATGGAACAACAAAAAGCTAACCAATCTTGAGAAAGAACAAAATGGCGGGAATCACACTTCCTGAGTGCAAACTATATTACAAGTTAGAGTAATTAAATCAGTATGGTACTGGCATAATGATGAACATGTAACTCAACGGAACAGAAGAGAGAGAGCCCAGAAATAAACATATACAATCAACTACTAAGGAACCAAGTGTAAATAGGAATGGGGAAAGGATAGGATCTTTGACAAATTATGCCTGGAAAACTGGATAAACCCGTTAAAGAGCTCTCCTGCTAGCTTATGCTCTCCTCTCCCTCTCCCTGCCACCCCCGCCTCTCTCTCTCTCTCTCTCTCTCTCACACACACACACACAGACACACACACACACACACACACACACACAAAATCACAAAATACCAGTGATCCTTTGCTATAACCTGGATGGATTAAACCCTGCATTTTCAGATACCCTCAAGTTTTAAGTGGAGCTGTTCCAGGAGGCAAGTAGAGGGCAAAAGGATATACGATACGGAAACCTCAAGCTGGTCAGTGGAACCGGAAGCTGGGTCACCTCAGGGCTGTGCAGGCCTGGCAGGTGAAGTTAAGAGAGCTGTGCCTGGGTCCTGGCCAGGACTGGGGACAGACATCCCTGTCCCTGTATCCAGAAGCCCCAGCCCCACCCAGCTGTGATCAGGAGGGCAGCCACACACCCTCCCAGAAGCCAGGCAGGAGAGAGGGAACAGCCTAGACTGAAGTCCATCTCTCCCACGGAGCATCGGGGGGAGCCGTAAGACAAGCAGTAACTACACAGCAGTGGGGGTGGGCCAAGTCCCCTACCAATTCAGGGAGAGGGAGAAATGGGTTTGCTTTGCTTTTACGCTCTATGGTTTACATGCAGGTTATTTAGTAAACCAGGAAGAGAATTACAATAGCATTTTCTTTCCTTCTTTTAAAGCCTCTGAAAACAACTTGTCAGACAGGCCACATGATGGGGCCCAGAGGTGTGCTGGCAGGCACAGGTGCAGGTGAAGGTGGTCACTGTCCGAGATCCCTCTGCAGCAGTCACACGGGACTCCTCCAGGCTCTGGCCCTGCCCCTGCCGTTCCTTTTCAATCTGACCCACCTTCTGCCCTCAGAGGACGAGCCATCCCCTCCCCGGACCAGTCCTCAGCTACCCAGCCCCACAGCAATGCCAGCTCCCTCTGCCTCCTCGCCTGCCTCTCAGCTCAGGTGCAGGATGGAGCTAAACACCTTCTGTGCTGTTGCTGCAGTGGTGAGGATGATTCCAGGGAATCAAGAATTCAGGGCAGACGGCAGTACATGCAGAAGACAGCAGAGTAAATAGGAGGGCATTTTCGTACAGCGCGCTCCTAGGTTTCAAACACGGATTCCTCACAGCAAAGCGATCATGCCTGTCACAGCCCTTACATGTGGCATAGCTTTCATACAACAGATAGAAAAACAGTACCAGTGCAAATAGGCCAGACATTTGGAGACGCCAGTGTGGGTTTGGGGCAGATTTACAGTGATAACTCACTTGACCTATAAACTCCTTACAAGCATTTTATATTGGTTCAGTTTGTCAACGTTATCTCATGACCAGAGTTTCTCCCAGAGTGATGCAACTCCGTGTGCAGGCTGCCAATTCAACCTTGCCAGGCTGAAAACAGAGTAGTGGCCTCGGCGAACACAGAGCTTCCCCCTTCAGGGCATCTGGTGTGCTTTGGCTGACATGTACGATTTTCTTGGTCTGAGGTTCTACTGAGGTATTAATAAAATGTTGGATTTCTCTCCATGCATAACCAACTTATTCATCCCTGTACCCACAGCTGTAATTTCTTCCTCTTCATTTGCCATTTATCTTTACCCAGATTCTTCCGCCTGTGGAGGGGACATCAGGTCTGGCTTCTGTGCTGGTCCAGATGGCTGGTAGCAACACCAGTCTCACAAGTGCCTCCCCTCAGCCCCACCCACCCATGGAAGGTAGGGATACACACGAGCAGAGCCGGGGGGCTCTTCCGGCGACTGGGAAGTACAGCTTTGCTATCAGATCTGACCTGGCTACCTGGGGTCAAGGCACCATTCACCACAGCAGGCGCACAGGAATTACGGCATAAAGATTTAAGGGTGCGGTTACATTCTCTTGCTTGGTAAAGTTCACTGCTTGTGGCACCCTCAGAAGCAGTTGTGTTCCTGGAGCCACTGAATCGGTTAGGAAAAAAGAAAGTTGTGGTAATGTGGCGAGGAACGGAATAGTGCCCTAGCAACCTCTCCGAAACCCCCTTTCCCACATCCCCTGGAGAAGCAGAGGAATCTACCCTCTCTTGCCTGCCTCATGTTGAGTGTGAGCAACCACTCTTGAAGGCATGTAAGCCAGCCCCTCGTGCCTTTATCTCCCATTTTAGGCAGCCAATGTTTCCACAGCCTGCTCCAATTTTCTATTAAACCATTGCTCTGAGAGTGACATGCAACACTGTACATCCGTCTGATGGGATGTTTCTTGGCCTTCCGTGGAACACCATGGTCTGTAAAGGGTCTCCCCTGGTCAGAGATGTAACTTGGTTGTCTTAACTGCTAGAGAATCTTCAGTTCCAAACCTTAAATGGTATCTTCAGCATTTGCATCTACCACTGGGTATGCAAAGCAGAGTCCAGAAGAAGTGTCTATTCTGCTAATGACCCACGTACAGCCTCCAGGAGGTACTAGTGTTCATCCAATGTAACCCACTGCCCAGCTATGTGGAGGGCATGGCCACTGGAGAACTTTCCCCACAGCCAAATGCAGTCTCTGTCTCTTTAGCTGACAGTCGGAACTGGTCTTGCTGGCATTCTGTGCCTCACAGGGTGCAAGAGGAATATGTGTAGACTCAGCCTGTGTGTGTGCTGCTGCAGTTTCCCATGGACCCTGGTGGCCGTCTCCAACGGCAGCACCAGCAGGCCGACCTGGTGGCTTGAATCACCTCCCATTCCTTGACAGGCTTCTTCTGAAGCAAACCAACATGGCCTGCATTAACGTGCCCCTCCAATTCCCAGGGCAATCAAAATCCATAAGGCCGTCGCCCACACGGGCATTCTTTTCATAGTCCAGTTTCCCATTTCCCATCTTCCTGACCACACAGCCAGGCCAGTGGCCACAGTACCAGGTCATAAGAAACCCAGCATGAGGGGCTTTCCTCACTGCTCCATTCTGCTGTCACTGCCCAGAAAAGGGCATGGAATTCAGCCCACTGAGATCATTTGTTTCTCCTTCCTCCCAGCCAGTCTTGTCATCCTCTGGTATTACTGCAGCAGCTCTCCAACCAGGATACTGTCCATGCCTCCTGGAACTGGCACCTGTAACCAAGCAGCTCTTTGTCGTTCAGCTTAGAGCTGTTCCTAGGACACTGTCCATGCAGCTCCCCAGGGGCTCCAGCATCGGTCCCAGAGGAAATGAGGCTGCCTGCTCACGGATTCGTGTAGGCCTCCTTGCATCCCCCCGGCAGCCTGCCCCTGCCTGAACCATATCCGTTTGATTATGGGACTCTTCTGGGCTCTGCCTTCCCTATTATGGTGTTTTCCTGACATCACCCAACACATTATTGGTATCTCAGGTTTCAAAATTATTTTATGTACTTCGGTCACTGAGGCAGTCTTGATTAATTCCCAACAGTATGTTAATAATTGTCTCTCAAGTGGTGTGTACCAGGCAGCAGCATGGGGGAATTTTCTGGTCCAAAATCCCAAGGGTCACAGCTGGGAGGTGCTCATTTTCTTTTTTTTTTTGCTACAAGCTCCAGTCTGCATGGGTGTGGGGGACAGACACTTGCAAAATCATGTCTGAGTGGGGGTCACAAGGGCCGGATGCTGTCAAGCGCACAGCTGCCATGTCTAATTCTGATGTGGCCCGCTTCTGTTCAGGACCCCACTCAGATGCAGCTTTCTTTCATGGAGTCTTACAGACAGGAGCTACAAATGGTACCTGGTGTGGAAGACGAGTCCTCCACAATCCAAATAAACCAAAAAAGTGCTGGGCTTCTTGTTTGGACCTGGTGGGAGAGTGACAGCAGTTTACTGATAGTCACACTTGTGGAATATCCCGGGTGGTTTCTGCCTGCATTATTCCTACAAATTTCACTGAGCAGGACCTTGGACCTTCACTAGATTTATTAACCAGCCCTGGTTGGTCACATATGTCCTTGTTGCATTAAAATCATTCCTGGCCAGCTCCTCTGTTTCTGGTATTAATAATGTCACCAACATCATGTATTATTACACTCGAGCATTGCACCGAGTTCAAATCCTTCCTGACCACATAGTGACAATAAGCCAGGGAGCTCAGATCCCCGCCTAGCACAGCAGAGGCAAAGTGGGGTCCTTCCCACCTGAAGGCAAACTGGGCTTGGCTCTTTTCAGGAATTGAGACAGAGAAGAGAGCATTTGCAAGGTCCATCCAGGAGTACCAGCCACGTTCAGCCATTTTGTATGGCTGATATCATGCCTGGAACTGCTGGGACTATGGGCAGTACCCACATTACCTGAGCTTGAAGAGTTTCTATGTCCCATCCACCTTTGCACAGGCCACACAGGACTACAGTACAGCAAATCTGTGAACACCAGAACTCCAGCTTCCAGCATGTCACTCCTAAGAACGGTGATATGTTTGTCAAGTTATCTGCCTCTGTGGATTTGCACAGTTCCAGCCATTCCCCATTTAGAATGTCCAACTAAACAGGCCTGAGGACGGGCTTACATACCTTCTGTTTTACTGTATTAGGCAGGGGAAGTCAACCCCAGTCACACATAATATCCACCCCAATAATATTTTCACATAAAGGGGATGCAGCCACCTCAAGCAACACCTGCTCAAACACCCAATTTTCATCCAAACTTCCACCTCAATACCATCAGCCACTGCATCTCCATATCCTCCCAATCTAACCTTAGCCCCTGCTAAGACTTCACCAAGAGGTTTTGGATTTACAGTGCATTGGGCTCCTGAACCAAGGACTCCCAGGGCCATTTTACTCCTCCCCCTGGCCACTTTTCTCACACATACCCGAATGGTCTCAGGGACAGGCTGGGGTGTGGCTTCGGGACTAGCTCTGTTACACATGGAATCCTGTTGGCTCCACAGAGTGGAAGCTCTCTCCGACAGAGAGACATACTCATCTCCCTGATGTTGCTGAGGGCTTCACTGTATAGTCATGTTTGACTCTATCATTGGCTGATTCAACCTCCGGCCTCTGCCATCAGATGGGGTCCAAAAGTCTCTCATTAACATGACAAGACACCCACTTCTCCTTTAAGGCTCTGCAGTGTTTTCAGGAATTGTGTAAGAGGAAGAAATATACCCAGCAATTATATATTTGGGTTACTGAATGTCCAAGCATGTATGTTGTATAGTTCACATATATCACAAAATTCAAAATAATGTTCATTACTTGTGCTATGCTCACTGCTGTGCCAGGCCCTGGGAGTACAATCACGCAAGACCAGTCTTCAGCATGCAAGGAAGACCAAAGTTAACAAAGTGAGGAAAAAGATAAACAAACAAGAAAAGATCCAATTGTAACCAGTTTCATTAAGTCACTAAACAGGGCACTGAGGTAGCAGTTCCTGATGGGAAGGAGGACCAGGCAAAAGGAAGTCATTTCCAGGAGGTCACATATAGGCTGGGACCAGAAAGGGGAATTTCAACAATACAATAAAAAGGTCATGCGTCATGATCAAGTAGGATTTACTCTGGGGATGCAAGGATAGTTCAATATCCACAACTAATGAATTTGACACATCACAGTAACAAAATGAAGGATGAAAATATGATCATCTCAACAGATGCAGAAAAACTTTTGACAAAATTCAACATCCATTTATGATAAAAATTTGAAACAAAGTGGGTATAAAGAGAACACACCTAAACATAAAAACAGACATATATGACAAACCCAGAGCTATCATACTCGACAGTGCAAAGTTGAAGGCTTTTCTCTGAGAACAGGAACAAGTCAAGGATGCCCTCTCTTGCCACTTTTGTTCAGCATTATACTCAAAGTCCTACCCATAGCAATTAGCCAAGAAAAATAAAAGATATCCAAATTGGAAAGGAAGTACTAAATCTGTCACTGTCTGCAGATGGCTTCATGCTCTATGTAGAAAACTCCAAAGCATTCATCAAAAATCTATTAGAAGTAATAGATGAATTCAATCAAGGTGCAGGATACAAAATCAATATTCAAAAGTCTGTTGTGTTTCTATACACTAAGAATGAATGCAAGAAAAAGAAATTATAAAATCATTCCTACTTACAAATGCAGCAGAAAGAATAAAATACCTAGGAATCTATTTAACCACAGAAGTAAAATAACTATATGCTCAAAATCATAAAGCACCAATGAAAGAAACAGAAGTACAAAAATAAGTGGAAAGATAAACCACGCTCATGGATTGGAAGAATTAGTATTGTGAAAACGTCCACACTATGTAAAACAAACTACAGATTCAATGCAATCTCTGTCAAAGTACTCATAGCACAAGAAGATATTACAATGCTATGAGCTACATTACCTATGCTATATTTCCATTCTTGTGACTAAATTATTTTATAATTTGAAGAATGTACCAAGTTATCCCCTTCACCAACAAAAAGAGAATATAAAGAAGGTAATAATCCTGAAGAAAAAAAATCCCTAAACATTATGGTACTGGCACAAAAACAGATCCTTACATCAATGGAACAAAATATAGAGCACAGAATTAAATCCACACTTACATGGTCAGTTAGTCTACGACAAAGGAGGTAAGAATACATAATGGTTTTGAAAAAGTCTCTTCAATAAATGGTGTGGTTATATTGGACAGCTACATAAAAAGAGGACCACTTTCCTAAAACACATCCAAAAAGAAACTCAAAATGAATTTAAGACTTAAATGTAACACCTGATCCTACAAAACTCCAAGAAGAATATAGGGGAAGCAAACTCTTTGACTCTGCTCTCAGCAACATTTTTTTTTAATCTCTCTCCCGAGTCGATGACAATAAAAGCCAAAATAAACAAATGGGACTACATCCAACTAAAATGCTCTGTACTGTGAAGGACACCATCAACCATACAGAAGAATAATGTACTGGATGGTAGAAGATGTTCGCCCATGAAATATTCAATTTGGGGTTAACATACAAAACATATAAAGTACTCCTCCAACTACTATTGAAAAGACAATCCAATTAAAAAAATGTGCAGAGGACCTAAACAGGCATTTTTCCAAGGAAGACATATAGATGGCCAACTGACACATGGAAAAAATCTCAGTATCACTAACCGTTTGAATTGCAAATCAAAACCACAATGAGATCTCAATTCAAATCTCTTAGAATGGAAGCTCAAATTGGAGACAAAAAGTAACTAGACAGGGATGTGGAGAAAAAGAAGCCCTGATTGTTGGGAATGGGAATTGGCATATCCAATGTGAAGAACACTATGGAGGCTCCTCAAACAATTCAAAATAAAACTCCCATATATCCCAGCAATTTGGCTTTATGTATCTATCCCAAGAAAGTGAAAACACTAATTTGAAAAGACATATGCATCTCTATGTTCACTGCAGCATTATTTACAACAGACAAGATACAGAAGCAGCCTAAATGTCCGTAGATACATGAATGGATAAACAGTGAAACACACACACACACACACACACAAATACACACACACACAGTGGCACATCACTCAGCTTTAAGAACGAAAAAAAAATCCTGCCATCTGGGACAACATCAACAATATCAAGTCTCCTTCAGAGCACTTGCCCTTGACATGAGGTGCTGTGCACTGTACTTGAGCTCTGTGATCTTCCTCCCCATAAAACACAACTCCAAGTAAGTACAAGAAAATGTCACGTTAAATGCGACTGGGGAAAACTCTACAATATTAATGGCAAAGAATCTTGAAAATGGAAAAGATCATCCAAAGCAAAGAATGTCTCAGAAACAAACAACAACAAAACGCTAAGGAGACGAGATCACTGGATATAATGAGGTATCCTGAACTGGATCTTCGAGAAAGGGTCCAACTATGGAAATCTGAGGGAGAGAATGGATGGTGGATGGTGACAGTACACCATCACTGCTTGTAACTGTAACAACGAACTATAATGACGGTAGTAAGAGGGAAGTGATCTGAGCAAACTGCAAAACCCAACTGTGTAACTCAAATTTTCTGTAAATCTAAAACTATCTTAAAATAAAAACGTACTAAAACACTTTTTATAGCTTAACACTTATTATCATCAAACTATCTGCTAGAAATTACTATTAATTTTGATTGTCAACTAGTTCTACTGCTTTGTTTTTTAAAGATACTTTTTATGTCACAGAGAAATATTTAACCCAGGAAGATACATAATTTCCAAACTATGTTACAGTTTTCACATTTAATGGAGAATGCATGTACATATTTACTTATTATACATCATTTTATTTGGCAGGGTCTTTTTTAAGTCATTGTTTCACTGGTATGGCTGTGCCCTGGGGTCCCTCTGAAAAAATGTCTTCATAAATATATGAAGAGATTCAGGTACTATGATATGTATTTCACTTCATGGCTGAACATATTCAAAAGACTGCTTATAAGAACATAAAATAAAATGGTCTAGTGTGAAGGCTCACAAACTCCAAGAATACTTCTATATTTCAGCAGGATTGAAACAAAATCAAGTGTCTGTAACTCAAATACTCAGATTACAATAACGAGAACAGAACGTGTGACCATGAAGAGATTCTATGTTTCATCTCGATATTTTCTAATCACAAAGTGTCTAAAATATATTCAAACATCAGCTCGTAGGTGAAAGTGAGCAAACAGTGAAAAAAAATCAAATTAGAACTGACAAACATTCCTGCAAATGATGGTAGGTGTTGGTACACTGTGTGCCAGACGTAAGTGATTCTTAAGCGATTACACAGAATCATTCAAAGCTACAACACTGGTATGCTCCACAATTTGATAAAACTTAAATGTTGATGTAATTCTTTATAGCTAATGATGTAGGTGAACATGAAAAGCGATCTGCCGCTTTATGCTTACAATGCAAAAGGAATATATAACATGCCTAAAAAATAGGGTTAGATCTCAAGTAAAACCGAGAACATAAAAACCTAAGGGGTTTCCTACAATTTTGACTGCATAAGAGAAGTAACCCCGTGTGAATACGTCAGAGGACAAGCTATATCTAAGATAAAAACACTACCATCACCACAGCAGCACAGCCCCCGAACAGCCCCAGAGGCTCGTCTAGCAGAGACGCACACCATCGCCCCTCTCGGTCTACAATCACAGGAAATGCAAAAATAGGAAAGGAACATGGCATAGAGAAGACAACTGGCAAGCAGTGATCAGAAAGAATAATTTTTCTACTAGCCTCGGGGGATATCCTGCCAATTGTTTCTATGCAGTTTTAGAAACATTTTGCTTGAAATGTGGTTGGGACCACTCTGAACCACAGAGGTAGTTAAGGTAATAAACTAGGACAGGAGAGCAAAGAGCACCAATGGTGTGTCTCCTATGTATCAGGCCAAGGTGCAGGGTCTTTATTTCTACTACATCACTTCATCTCGACATGACTGATGTGACTTACTCAACAACTTCATACATGAGTAAAAAATTACTTCAGAATCACTTCTCTGAACATAAATGGAAGGACATAAATATTCTTAGAATTCCTGCCACCTTCACTCAAGTCTTTAGGCTCAGCACCTTTTTCATACAAACAGAAATAAACAGAGCTCTAAAAGCTACTATTCCATTTCAAATACACCTCACTTACCTCTAAATGCCTCAATTCAGTGAAGCACCACCTCCACCTTGACAGCAGAGAGGGGAGTAGTTTCCCAGCAAGCTAACTGGCCTGCACCTCAGCAAGTCCAAGGGCCACTAAACGACACCAGCAACTGGTGTCCCCAAAAGGTGGCTCCCTTACCTGTGACTACCCATGCTCTCTGGAGATGGGCAAACCAGGCAGGGCCATGGGGGTGACATCAGCGTACAGGCAGAAAGACCTACTGGGCCTGCACCTGCCTCGGCCCCCTCAGGCCAGCCAGGGTGCTCCCTGTGTGGGGCCCCACATCTAGCACCTGGTCAGCCTCTCTCTCTGTGAAGGGGGTCCCCTCACCTTGGAGCCTGGGTAACAGTAGTCAATCACCTCCTCAGCCAGGCCTACTGGATTTCACCACTCCTTACCACCGTGGCCTGCACCTTGCCTTGATTTCCCTCTTGCCTTCCCACTAAGTAAGAGTCACCACAGAGCTCTGGACTTTTAGTGGGACCTTACCAGTGCGATCCTACTTTACAACTTTTGGGAGTTTTAACCTAGACTCTAGTTTTCTCCGCACAAGCTTTAGCAAGTACACTCGGGATCATTCCTTGAGAGCCCCCTGCCGGTCCGAAAAGTGCAGGGATCCTGTGACCTCTCGCTGCCAGAGCCTTGGTCAGAGTCACAAGCCTGTTTCGCTTCCCTGGGGCTGCAGGTAAGGAAATGTCATAGCCCCAGGATGGCTGTCTCTAAGGAAGGGAGATCAGTAGAATAGTGTCATTTACTAGTTGGACTCAGATTTCAGCTTGACTATTTCACAAATTTCATTTACATTATACAGGAGAAAGTGGCTTAGTCCTAAGAAGACTACTTTGAGTGAGGGGCAGGGGAACTTTCTCCAAAGCCAGAGATAAAATTCACAGGCTGCCACAGACATTTATCTGTGGGGGGGGGTCTATCCTCTTCAAACACCAGTTTCTGCCACTGCCTGGGAATCATCATGCTAGTCAACCACTGTAAGAAATCTGATCTGTGAAAAAAGACTTCAGGAGTCATCTGCAAGTCTCACGTAGGCAGCAGCCTAGCCAGAGGTTCACTCAGTGCCATCAGATCAATGAGCCAGAGCCAAGATCCAAGGACCACTATCTACTAGTCTGGTCTGCCCACGCCGTCTGCATATTAGGAGAGGAAAGTAGGAGATCCGCTCAGCCACTCCCCAACATTCCCGTCCATCCAGAGGAAGGGGATCAAGGAGCGGCAGATGCCGGGAAACCTTTCACATGAGACTTAAGACTGGTAGCCAACGATAATTGTCTTTTAGGAGACTAACGGGTGCCCAGATACTTTTTTATGAGATAAAAAGAACAGCATTTAGACAAGAATAAAAGTGAAGAATATATCTCCTACCTTGTGGTGGTCAGCATTGGGTTCTGTGAAATTGATCAAGTTAGAAGAGAGTCAGGAATGCCCCCTGCCTCACTCAGAGGCCGGGGCAGCCTGAAAAAGCAGGCTGGAAGTCAGAGAGAGACAGAAAGAGAGACACTCCTCATGGATACCCAGTCAGGCTGTCGGGGTCTGATTCCAGACACGCGGACATTTAAGAAGCCACTGAAGTATAGCCTGAGCCTAGGCTCTCTCAGTTGCCCACAGCTTTCCTCAGTCCCTCGCATCCAAGGAGATGCCTCTGAAGGGGAATCCTGGCCTCGACTCAGGTGACTTTCCCGGCTCCCAAGGGAGATGGGGGATCCACTGAGGGAGACACAGGGGAACCTGTCACTCGAGACTTTGACATCGGAAGCCCGGGCTATTCCCATTTAAGTGGCTGACGCGCGCCTGATGTTGTGTGTCATAGATGGCTTCCTTCTATAAGGACAGTGAAAGAAAATGTACGCTTGGATGGTGTACTCACCTCCAAAGTTATCCTGCACGAGCTCCCAAAAATGATGCAGCTTATCACACCACAAGGGTATGAAACTAGAAATACATTATGCAAATAACATGAAAAAGCCTACCATCACATAGAGGCTTAACAACATGCTCCTAATAACCAATGGATCAATGTGCAAATAAAAAGAGAGATCAAGCAATATATGGAGACAAATAACAACAATAATTCAACAACGCAAAATCTGTGGGACACAGACAAGCCGGTGCTAAGAGGGAGGTATATCGCAATACAGGCCTACCTGGTGAAAGAACAACCATCCCATATGAGCAGTCTAAACTCAATTAACAGAACTAGAAAAAGAAGAACAAATGAGGCCCAAAGTCAGCAGAACGAGGAACATAATAAAGATGAGAGCAGGAATAAATACAATCGAGAAGAATAAAACAATACAAAGAATCAATGAAAGCAGGAGCTGGTTCTTTGAGAAAATAAAGTAGATAAACCCCTAGCCAGACTAATCAAGAAAAAAAGAGAGCCTGCACACATAAACAGAATCAGAAATGAGAAAGAAAAAAATCACTATGGACACCACAGAAATACAAAGAATTATTAGAGAATACTTTGAAAAATTATATGCTAACTAACTGGATAACCTAGAAGAAATGAACAACTTAGTAGACAATACAACCATCCAAGGCTAACCCACAGAGAACAGAAAATCTGAACAGACCAATTGCTAGCAACTAAATTGAACTGGTAATCAAAAAACTACCTAAGAACAAAATCCCTGAACCAGATGGCTTCACCGCTGAATTTTATCAAACACTTAGTGATGATCTCATACCGTTCCTCCTTAAACTTTTCCAAAAAGTAGAAGAGGAAGGAATACTTCCAAACTCATATGATCAGGCAGCCATCACCCTAATATCAAAAACCAGGCAAACACCCCACAAAAAAAGAAAATTAAAGACCAGTACCCCTGATGAACATAAATGCGAAAATACTCAAAAAATATTAGCAAACAGAATTCAAAAATACACTAAAAAGGTCATGAAAAAGTAGGATATATTCCAGGGATGCAAGGATGGTACAGTATTAAAAAATCCATCAACATCATCCACCACATCAACAAAAAGGAGGACAAAAACCACATGATCATCTCCACAAATGCTGAAAAAACATTCAACAAAATTCAACATTCATTAATGATAAAAACTCTCAACAAAATGGGTATAGAGGGCAAGTACCTCAACATAATACAGGCCATTTATGAGAAAACCACAGCCAACATCATACTTGACAGTGAGAAGCTGAAAGCATTTCCTCCAAGATCGGTAACAAGACAAGGACGGCCACTCTCCCCACTTTTATTCAACACAGTTTGGGAGGTCCTAGCCACGGCATTCAGACAACACAAAGAAATAAAAGGCATCCAGATTGGCAAGAAAGAAGTCAAACTCTTCCTGTTTACAGATGACATGATATTGTACATAAAAAACCCAAACGGATCTACTCCAAAACTACAAGAACTGATATCTGAATTCACCAAAGTTGCAGGAAACAATATGAATACACAGAAATCTGTTGCATTCCTGTACACTAACGATGAACTAGAAGAAAGAGAAATCAGGAAAACAATTCCATACACAATTGCATGACAAATAATAAACTACATAGGAATAAACCTAACCAAGGAAGTGAAAGACCTGTACGCTGAAAACTACAAGACACTCTTACAAGAAACTAAAGAGGACCCTAATACATGGAAACTCATCCCATACTCTTGGGTAGGAAGAATTAATATTGTCATAATGGCCATCCTGCCTAAAACAATCTACAGATTCAATGAAATCACTTTCAAAATACCAACACCATTACTCAACAAACTGGAACAAATAGTTCAAAAATTCATATGGAACCACCAAAAGACCCAGACTAGCCAAAGCAATCCTGAGAAGGAAGAATAAAGCAGGGGGGATCTCCCTTCCCAAATTCAAGCTCTACTACAAAGCCACAGTAATCAGGACAATTTGGTACTGGCACAGGAACAGAGCCATAGACCAGAGGAACAGAATTGAGATTCCAGATTTTAACCAAAGCAGATACGGTCAATCTATATATGATAAAGGAGACATGGATACACAATGGGGAAATGACAGCCTCTTCAACAGCTGTTGTTGGCAAAGCTGGATACCTACATGTAAGAGAATGAAACTGGATTATTGTCTAATCCATATACAAAATAAACTCAAAATGCATTAAACAAAGTCCTGAATGTAAGTCATGAAACCATAAAACTCCTAGAAAAAAACATAGGAAAAAATCTCTTGGACATAAACAAGAGCAACTTCTTCATGAACATATCTCCCCAGGCAAGGGAAACAAAAGGAAAAATGGACAAGTGGGCCTGGCAGGAATGTAAACTAGTTCAACCATTGTGGAAAGCAGTATGGAGGTTCCTCAAAAAGCTCAAAATAGAAATACCATTTGAACCAGGAATTCCACTCCTAGGAATTTACCCTAAGAATGCAGCAGCCGAGTTTGAAAAAGACATATACACCCCATTGTTTATTGCAGCACTATTTACAATAGCCAAGAAGTGGAAGCAACTTAAGTGTCCACCAGTAGATGAATGGACAAAGAAGATGTGGTACATATACACAATGCAATATTTTTCAGCCATAAGAAGAAAGCAAATCCTACCATTTGCAACAACAGAGAGGGAACTAGAGGGTATTATGCTCTTTGAAATGAGCCAGGCGGACAAAGACAAGTACCAAATGATTTCACTCATCTGTGTAGTATAAGAACAAAGAAAAAGAAAACTGAAGGAACAAAACAGCAGCACACTCACAGGACCCAAGAAAGCACTAACAGTTACCAAAGGGACAGGGACTGGGGAGGATTGGTGGGAAGGGAGGGATAAGGGAGAAAAAAGGGGCATTACTATTAACAGACATAATGTAGGGGGGATATGGGGAAGGCTGTACAACACAAGTAGTGATTATATACCATCTTAATATGCTGATGGACACTGACTGTAATGGGGTATGTGGGGGGGTACTTATTGATGGGGGGAGTCTAGTAAACATAATGGTGCTCATGTAACTGTAGATGAACCATACAAAAAAATAATAGTAGTAATAACTTAATAAAAACTTTAAAGAAAAAGATTATCATTTAAATTTGAAGAAGGGATTAAACAATTTCCAGATAAGCAAAAGCTGAGAGAATTTAGCTCCCACCAAACATCTCTACAGTATATTTTGCAGGGACTGCTATAGATGGAAGTGTTCTAAGGTTAAAATAAACAGCTGTCACCAGAGGTAACAAAAAGGGATAGACAAAGAGTACAGAATATGATACCTAATACATAAACAATGAGGAGGAAAAGAACAATAACCTTTAGATTGTGTTTGTAATAGCACATTTAAGTGAGTTAAGTTAGATTCTAAGATACAATGAAGGTACCCTTGAACCTTTCGTAACCACGGATCTAAAGGCTGCAATGGCAATAAGTACATACCTATCGATAATCACCCTAAATGTAAATTGTCTGTATGCACCAAACAAAAGACATAGAGTCACTGAGTGGAAAAAAAAACAAGACCCATCTATATGCTGCGTACAAGAGACTCACTTCAAACCCAAACACATACACAGACTAAAACTGAAGAGATGGAAAAAGATATTTCACGCAACTAAAAGGGAGAAAAAAGCAGGTGTTGCAGTATGTGTACTGGACAAAATAACCTTTAAAGCAAAGAAAGTCACAAGAGACAAAGACGGACATGACATAATGATAAAGGCGTCAACTTAACAACAAGATATAACCATTATAAATATCTATGCACCCAACACAGAAGCACCTACATATGTGAAACAAATACTAACAGAATTAAAAGGGGAAATAGAATGCAATGAATTCGTTTAGGAGATTTCAACACTCCACTCACTCCAAAGAACAGATGAACCAGAGAGAAAATAAGGAGACAGAGGCATTGAACAACACATTAGAACAGATGGACCTTACAGACATCTACAGAACTCTCCACTCAAAAGCAGCAGGATACACATTCTTCTCAAGTGCACACGGAACATTTTCAAGAATAGATAATATACTAGGGCACAAAAGGAGCTTCAGTAAATTCAAAAACATTGAAATTGTACCAACCAGCTTCTCAGACCACAAGGGTATAGAACTAGAAATAAATTACAAGATGACAAAAAAGCCTACAATCACATGGAGGCTTAACAACATTCTCCTAAATAACCAATAGATCAATGACAAAATAAAAAGAGATCAAGCAATATATGGAAACAAATGACAACAATAATTCAGACAACGCAAAATCTGTGGGACGCAGCAAAGGCGGTGCTAGGAGGGAAGTATATTGCAATACGGGCCCAACCTCAGGAAAAGAACAATTCCATATGAACAGTCTAACCTCACAATTATCTAAACTACAAAAAGAAGAAAAAATGAGGCCCAAAGTCAGCACAAATAGGGACATAATAAAGATTAGAGGAGAAATAAATAAAATCGAGATGAATAAAACAATGGAGAGAATCAAGGAAAGCAGGAGCTGGTTCTTCGAGAAAATAAACAAAATAGATAAACCCCTATCCAGAGAGTCTACACACATAAACAATCAGAAATGAGAAAGGAAAAATCACTACTGACACCACAGAAATATGAAGATGTATTGGAGAATACTATGAAAAATTATATGGTAACAAACTGGACAACCTAGAAGAAATGGTCAACTTTTTAGAAAAATACAACCTTCCAAGGCTGACCCAGGAAGAAGCAGAAAATCTGAACAGACCAATGACCAGCAAGGAAATTGAAGCGGTAACCCCAAATCAAAAGTACGACAGGTGGCTCACGAAACAAATTGTTCATTCTGAAGCTGCTGCCTCCGGCGGCCTCTCCCCCGCCGCCGCGCCACGGGTCCCACCCGCCCGTCAGCTCGCACGGCCCTCGAGGCGGCCGCCGAAACACTGCACACACGGCAAGACGCCCGCCGGCCTCCCCGTGTGCGCGGCCCGGCCCGGCCCCTCCGCCTGCGGCCTCGGCCGGGCCCCGCGAGGACCCCACGCGCGTCGGCCGCCCGCCGAGCCACTCGCACAGCCGACTCCCTCACGGGTCCGCCGCGCCCGCAGGGGAAGGCAGGGGTCCCTGCGCCCCGTCCAGGCCGCGCCGAGCCCCGCGGCCACGTACCTTCCGGCCCGTAGAGTTGTCGCTGTCGTCTTCACCCCTGAAGCGGGGACCGCTCTGGACGCTCCGCTGCAGGTCCGCGGCGGCGAAAACCGCCTCCCGGCCAGCTCTCCACGCCCTTGGCGAGACGGTTGGTGGGGGACAGGCGGCCCCACGCGCGGCGGCGGACGAGATGCTCCTGCGCCTCTGCCCCTCGACGGCGGCGGCGGCTGCGGGGGTCCAGGTCGCGCCGCCCGATGGCGCCAGACTGGAGGTGGCGGAACTGGACGGGACGGAGGGCAGGATGCGCCCGGACAGGGACCACAGACCGCAGCACGGACACAGCTGCGGGAGCAGCTACTCCCAACGACGCTCGCGACGCTACTGACTCCTGAATACGGCGGGGGCGGTGCCTGCAGCTACTGCGCACCCGCCGGAGTTACGGGTTTGCGCGCGCATGCTACAGGAATTTTACCTACATTCTCTCTGGTCCACACAAATACTTTACAAGGTAGATGATATTACACCCATTTTAAGGATGTAAACACTGATACTAAGATTAGAGGGTAACCTGATGAACTATATGAGGAAGTCTGTAGTTTAGTAGCTTTGTTCCAATGTTGATTTCTTAGTTTTGATAGATGTACTGTGATTTTATAAGATTTATAAGATAGTAATTTTAGAGGACATTGGGCAAAAGGTATACAAGAATGTTGCACTATTCTTTAATATTTCCATAAATCTAAAATTATTTCCAAACTAAGTTTTTTTTAATGATTTTAAGGGATTTGTTCAAAGTCACTTTTCCACTATATAACTTGAAATGCAATAATTGAAATATTAGATGTGTAGGCAGAGAAACAAGAGGACTGACTCCCTGGTTTAGAAGGAATTAAAGGGCAAGTCAGTGCCGCAAACAGCAGAGAGAAGGTATGGAAAGTCGCTAGCTACAAAAGTAGACTCTGCTGTTCCAATTTGCTGAGGCATTGGGATGGAAGGCAGGAGAAGGGAGGGAGGGAACAGAAGGAAAGAAGGGGTGCTAGGAATACATTTGTTAGGAAAACTCACACTTGAATTCCTGCTGCTGTACCATTGTTCCTGCTGCAATTATTCCAAGGGGAGGCTGATTGGGAAGTCTCACTGAAGGCAGTGGAAAATCAGTCAGCTAACGTGACCTGAAAAAACAAAACTTTGTATGTTCTTTTCCCACCAGACAGGTTCCCCCTAAGCAATTGGAAAAATAACATGCACCTGCACGCACACACACACACAAGCATACAGATCCAATGAGATACAATTCATTCAAGGTCTTTCTATGAGGACATATGTGAAATGCCGTAACTTTCAATCCTTATATCAGGCCAGAACCAGCAGAGGACAGTTATCACTATAGTTTTAAGGATTAAAAAATATTTAAGGTTTGGAAGATGGAAGTGTGAAACACATCCAGCCATGCCAGTGAGCACTAAAATAATATCAAAAAAGATATAAAGTAAAATTTCCTAAGCTTTGTAAGCTTGTCATAGTGCCAAACTGATGTTTAAAAGATAAATGACATGTTTGAATGGGTTTTAGCCAAAAAATCAAAATGACATTACAGAATTTTAACCTGAATGCAATTTTAAGGCTGAGCCATAATAGGAAAATTGCTATGCTGTCTTTCAAATATGAGTGTTCTAGCAAATTTTATTGTGATTCAATAATGCATAACATAAAAATATCCTCACTGAGAATTTTCAAGTATACACTCATTATTGCCAACTACATGCACATTATTGTACAATAGATTTCTAGAACTCTTCCATCTTACGTGACTACAACTCTACATCCATTGAACAACTCTGTTATGCTCTCCCCTAATCCTGACATCATGTTCAACCTAAAACAACATTCAACTTTGTTTCTTTACATCTCATTACTTCAGGTCAACCATGTAAATGTAATCATGCATTACTTGACTGCTTTGTTTCACTTAATGTAATGTCCTCAAGGTTCATTAATGCTGGAGCATGGGACAGAATTTCCTTCTTATTTAATGACCAAATAATATCCTCTGTGTTTATATACCACATTTCCATTTAACCATCGATGGACATTCAGATTGCTTCCACATCTTAGCTATGGTGAATAATGCTACAATGAATACGGGTGTGAAAATATCTCCTGAAGATCCTTTTTTCAATTCTTTTGTATATATAGCCAAAAGTGGAATTGCTGGTTCAAATAGTGATTCTATTTTTAAATTTCTGAGGAACTTTTTAGTTTTCCATAGTAGCTGCACAATTTTACAATCCCACCAAAAGCACATAATGGTTCGGTTTCTCCGTAACTCACCATACTTTCTATTTTTTGATAGTAGCCAAAGGCCATCTCTGCTCTTTATTTGATTACTGTTTGGATGGAGTATCTTTTCCATCCTTTCACTTGTAACCTATGTGTATTTTACACCTAAGGTAGATCTCTTAGAGTTAGTATAGAGTTCATTCTTGTTTTTTAATCCATTCAGCCAGTCTATGTCTTTTGAATGAGGAGTTTAATCCAATTTTATTTCAAGTAATTGCCAATAGTGTAGGATTTACTATTGGTGTTTTATTATTTTTTTACCTTCTTGCTCTTTTCTCCATCTTTTCTTCTCTTGCTGCATTCCTTTGTTTCATCAAATTTTCCGTTGACATGCTCTGACTTCTTTCTCATTTTCTTTTGTATATATCTGTTCTATTCTTTGATTGTTAGTGATTCTAAAGAAATTAATCCAATTGGCTGTTGCCATTTATGAGCACACCCAGAGCTGAACTGTCAGGACGGGCGCCTTCCTTTAATCCTTACTCTCCATTACTGGAGCAATAGATGATAGGCACAAAAAAGCCCCGCGAAACAAGGAATCAGAATGTTCAGGCAATTAAGCTGTCTTCTGTTTAAAAATTATGCATTTTAAAACGCTACTTATGATTTCAGAAAAGGATTATATTCTCCCAATCTTTCTACATTCAAACTTTGTTTTGCCTTCTCTGATATTTTAGTTCCATTATTAAAGGACAATTTACAAAACATATAAGAGAGTATAATAACTCAAGATGCACATCTGTAATTTCAGGGGACAATCCCGGGGCAATATACCTTTGAAACCAAAGTCAGTCAAAAGGAGAAATAAAGTTTATTTCTTACAAGCAGTCATCCACTTCTGCTCCCCCATGTCTCTTGTGACCTGGCTACAGAAGAAGAGTCCTCACCCTACCTCTCTGGTCCAGAGAAGCCCTCGCTGGCCCCTGTAATTACCCATTGATATGGAGACGGACTACTTCTCTCCATCCCCTAAAAATACCCATTGTATGGAGATGCACTAAAGCCAGCAAGAGATCCTGGAAAATGTATTTAGAAAAAAACATTCATTCCATGATAAAGATTTACAAGTCATAATGCCTACAAGGAAATTTCTCTTGAGTCTTATACAATTTATGTGTTTGTGTTCTTACATTATAGTGAAAATAATGAGTAATGCTAATAGCATATTTAATATTCTCTGTTTAAATAAAATTACTACATATACTAATTATATAAGTACATATAATAGTCTGTAAATATGTAATTTATTTGTTAATGTGTTTGAGAGTACAAAAGTATTGTAAAGTAGTGTTATATAGATGTCAACAATTCTAAAATTTCTGAAAGAATGCATGTCTTTTATAATAAAATGAACATTTTAGAAGTCACTAGTATAAAACATCTTGAGATTACAAACAAAACTTAAAGGTAAACCAAAAAAGATCTTTAGAATAAAACGTGATTATTTTACCTTGGTTGTGTTCCACAATGCCATTAAAAGCAAAACTCTATAGTGTCTTACTTTTGGCAAATCAGAAAAAGAGAATTAAGAAGGAAAACTTTTTCACTCCAGCCAATGGGAATTGAACATTGCAGTCAACTGGCTATTAAGGTACTTTAACATTTCTCTATAACAAACTGATAAAATAGTTCAATTAATTTACTTCAAAAACTCTTCAAAATTTTGCTGCTAGGTTTAAGTGAATTAAAAATGTGGTTTAAGATGAAATTTGTGAAAAGGAAAAAGGAATCTGTGTATATGCGTGTGTGTGTGTTTGTATGAACAGTGGAGTAAAACAGACCATAGTGATTCATCACATACTTAGTATCTTTTTCAATTTCTTTCAGTAAAACAAGTTAAAAAATTGTTTCCAAGAATTGTGTTGGGGTTTAATTTCACTTCTAATCTTAAACTTTAAAACGTAAGTGCAGGAGCCTACAGATAGATTTGATTTTTTTTACATCACTGTTTCAGAAGAAAATAATTACTGTTGTCACAAAAAATAATTTAAACTTTCAATCAGTTAGTGATGGACATTCTATATGTTTTCTGATCATTAAGTAGATACAATTAAAATACTCTCATTTGCCTTCCTTACTGTATAGCATTTTAATACAAATTAGAATTATAGAAGGTAATATAAAAATATTAAATTAATATATATCACATTTCATACACAAGTTTTAAACCAATCTCTATAATAAAGCACCAATAAAAGGAAAGCAAGTTAAAATGGAATTCATTCTAAAGGGTTCAAAGACTTTATAGACTTTACTGACTATGAAGAGTAAGTCAGTATGTTTTCACAATATCTCTGTGAAACAAGTAGAAGAGAAACAAAGAAACAAATAAGTCACTTTAGGACAATAAATCCAGTTATTTCTGATTATTTTCTTTGGATCAATTTGTATTAGTAATTTTGACAGGGGAAATAAGCCTAGTAGGGCAGGCTTGCCAGAATCTATGAATTTCTTCCTTTAATTTAAACATTGTAAATTTTAACTGACCTTACTGTTGGTGAGATTAGCTGTATGCCCAGACCAGTTCATGTGACAAAAATTATACTTATCAAAACTTTGCCTACATGGGGCTCTAGAGTCAGGTAGGACCAGTAAGGAGGCCCATGTTAGCAGGTTACCTATGTTCGTGCTCTATGCATAACTGCACTTGATATTAATTAATTGTTCATTAAGATTCTTAGAACTCCTGATCGATACATTCAACTTAAGAAAGTCTAAGGAGAAAGAACATATATAAAAGCTAGGAGGCTAATTTTAAAAAAAAGTCCTGTTATGCTGCCTTTTACCTTTAATTTTTTCCATCTTTACAAATGTCTCTTTCTTTTGGTTATTGGCTGTTTTGTATGTGAAGGCACGTTCCCCTGCTATTTGCTCTCATGGAAGCCTATGCTTCTTTTTAATCCTTTGCGTGCTTACATTATTTAAAATATTATTAGTAACTAGTTTTGTCTGCTTTTCCATTTCCTGTCTCCTTTTTCTTCTGGACACTACCAATTCTGTGAGGCCAAAACCTTTGTATAGTTTCCACCACAGTAAACCCAATACACACAGAACAACTGGCACATAACAGATAGTCAACAAATACTTGGGGCTCACTAATCGTTACTGGCTGCAGTCGGCTCTTCTGCATTTTGTTTGCTCATTCATATTTTGTCCAATTTCATGTGCATAGAAAATGTTTAGAAGAAGGGAGAGAGCACAAGAGAATTTTTTCTCTGGGACTCAACTCTTCAACTTTGACTGCCCATGAGCATCACCAGAGGAACACATTGTAATGTGCCAGTGCACAGGTCCTATACCGAACTAAATCATGATCATTGAGGACAGAGCTGGGGTATCAGATTCTTTGGTTCCCAGTAAGAGAACTCCAAAACTCCAGTTCAGATTGACTTCACATATTATCCTTCAAAGAGCCTCACTTGTCCTCTGGGTTTGTTTGACAGATGAGTTGCAGGCAATGTTACATTCCCACAATATCTGAAGGACATAGTAAAGAGGCCAAGATTCCCCCAGAAAGTCAGCATGTAATCTAAATTTCCTCCATCATTGCTAAAGACTTTGCAGCTGGGTCAAGTACTGTGGGCTAAAATAAACTTTACTTTGAGACATCTCTGTGGTGAAATCCAAAGATTGGAAGGTTGAATTCATTTTTCTGAAATCTCTGTCTTTTATTGATTAAAGTAACAGCTCTACCATTCAAAGCATTTCTGTGATAAATAGAACAATTTAGCAGGAAGTGAAAAATTGGGTTACAATCCCATTGGGGAAGAAACATTGCAATGTAGACATTTTACAATGTAATCACTTTTCAATATAGCTAACAAACAAAGTTTACTAATTAAATGTAAACTTAACGACTACTCAGGTCATGGTAAGAAGAATCAGTTTTTGGAATTTAGATGTGCCAGACCTATAAGTAAATGCTAATTCAATGTCCTATACATATTTAATAAGCTAGTATAAAAATCATGGTATCTTATGATTAAGATTTAGTTTGGAGGGAAAAATGGTTCAGAGTTACCAAATAAAACATGGGTAGAGAAAAAGGATGGTGTCAACATCATGCAAATATCCATAAGCATTTGGATATTTATTATCATTTTAGCTCTTCTTGTTTCTCTTGATTTTCACAGAGCTTCCCATCAGGAAAAGTGTCCAAACATGGATGCAGAATGTACACTGATGGTTGTTTCATAAACATTTGGCAGCTGATCTTTATTGACTTATCAGGAAAACTGCTTGAGTCTTGTACATGCCTTATATGTATATCCTGTACAGGTATAGGACCTGCGCATTGGCATATGAAAACATATATAACCAAAGATGTGGAACACAGATATGATCACAGAGGCTGGAAAAAACAGCAATAGTCAAGTCACCAGAGAAATGTGGAGAAAAACAAAGATGTTTGTTATGAAAAACAAAAGATGTATTGAGGTACTAACCCTTAGTACTTCAGAATATGACATTTTTTGGAAGTAAGGTCTTTATAGAGGTAATTAAGTTAATATGAGGCCATTGGGCAGGACCCTAATCCAATATGACGGGTGTCCATGTAGAAAGAGGAATTTTGTACACAGACATTCCCAGAGAGAGGACAATGTAAAGAGACACACATACAGGGAAAAAGCCATGGGAACATCAAGGCAAGATGGGTTGATGCATCTGTAAGCCATGAGACTTCTAAGATTGCCAACAAAGCACAAAACACTTAGGAGAGAAGCATGAAACAGGTTCTTCTTCACAGCCCTTAGAAGGTACCAACTCTGCTGATGTCTTGATCTTGAATTCCTATCCTCTAGAACTGGGAAAGATAAATTTCTGTTGCTTAAGCCACTCAGTTTATGGTGCTGTTACAGCAACCCTAGAAGGCTAATGAAGTCCTTAAAATTACTTTCATGTAAAGTCTTACCATTTGATGTAGTCATGCTTCCCCATCTCTCCCCAAAACCACACACTCTTAGGTAAGCATTTGTGAAGTTACATCTGTATTGGGAAAAGTGAGAGAGGACTGAATGTTGCCTAAATATTGGAAGAGAATGAAAAACTCGGCTACCGAGGGGATGTCTGCAATATGTGAACTGCAATACAGGATGCTTGCAAACAAGAGTTTGCGAATGACTTACGAGCACAAAATGTAAAATGGAGTCTATGATACGATTTTTTTTCAGCAGTGGTATATGATAGCACAAAAACACAAGCACATTCAGGCTGTCTGAACTCACTGAATTTATCACAGGACCATTTTAAACTCTTTTCATTATCCACTCATCTTTTACCTGCCATCTTTCTCTTTGCCATCTTGGGCATGATCTGATATTCCAACAAGAAGTTGAAAGAAAAATTAGTATATCTCAGTATCCTTTTTTTTCTTTCCTTTGTATTAGTTTTCTATAGCTGAATAACAATTTAACACAAATTTAACAGCTTAAAATACTATAATTTATTATCTCAGTTTCTGTGGATCAAGAGTCCATGTAGGACTCAGTCATTTGCCCAGGGTCTCATAAGGCTTCAGTTAAGGTGTTGACTGGGGCTGAATCATCTGAAACTCAAATTCTCTTCCAAACTTATTGCTTGTTTCTTGGCAGAATTAAGGTTTCTTTCCCTGTTACAGGACTGAGGTCCTGCCTATTAGAAGCCACCTACCATTCCCTGCCATATGCCCAATTCCATAACATGGCACGTTTCTTCTTTAAGATCAACAGAAGGGCGTCTCTGCAGCTTCTTTTTTCTTCTAGACCTCCTTTTAAAGGACTCACCTAATTATATCAAACCCACCCAAGAAAATTTCTCTTTGCTTTAATGCAAAATCAACTGATGGGGTACCTTAATTACATCTGTGAAATTCTTTCATCTTTGCCATAATTCAACCCCATCATAAGAGTAATGCCCCTTCCTATTCACAGGTCACACCCACACTCAGGGGGAGGAGATTGTACAAGGGCATGGATCATTGGGACACACCCTTCCATTAAAATTCTTCCTACCACATCCTTCCTCTCTAATGGTCAGAATTTGTCAATCTGTTTCCAGACCTTCTCTGCTGTCTCCAAGGGCCCTTTGCCTCTCCTGCTTATTATGTTCTCCCTTGTGCTTTTCTTCTTGATTACCTTCCCATACTCTTCCACAGTCAGTCTTCATCAGTGAAGGGTCTGGGGTTTTACCCTTGTTGTTGCAAATCAACAGCTTAGCCTGATATCCCATACAGAAATGAGATTATCCAAAGAAAAAGGAGCAACTGTCTCTTTCCATATCATTCTAAGCATGAGGGAACATTCCCTGGATTACTCAGACTTTCTTTACACTTCATCCATCATAATTGGGATTTAAGGCCAAAAGGAATGGGATTATGTGACTGCAATGGATATTGGAGAGTGAACAGTCAGGAGCTCATGATATTTCTTTCTAATAAAATTTTAAAAATCATTTTTAATGAAAAGGAATCTAAGAAAGTCACAATAATTTACTAGTTCTGGTTATACAGGGCTATTGCAAGAAAGTTACTAAATGTGAAATAAGATTAAAAATGCTAAAATACCAAGGAGCCATCACAGAGACTTACACAGTTTCTTGAATATATAAATAATATAGTTTCAAATAATAAATACTTAAGTTTCCAGTTATAATAACATAGGAGCCAGAATGCTAATTTAAATTGTGGCATTAAGAAATGCAGTGTCCACCTTTCTTCTTAGTATATTCTGAGGAATTAGTGCTTTCTCAGAACACCCTATGGGAAACATCTGTCCTACATGAATGGGTCACCTTCAATGTCTTGGGCTTGCCACACAAGTGGTAGAAATGTGTAAAGAGCTTTGAGCCTCTTTAGCTCTCTCAGAAACCTTTACATGAGCAATTCCTCTTTCCAGTCCTCCCATTCAATTCTGGTTCTTCTACGTACCTTCCAATTGGTCTATGACTTGAATCTTTCATTCAGATCTTTGGGGGATCGACTGGCTCTGGCATTAGCACGTTCTTGCAGAAAGAATTCTAAAACCAACCCTTTGGCAAAATACTGGGACTGGTCATGGGTAAAAAATTGATGTGTAATTTATTTCCTCCTGTTTATTTCTGATAAACATCCAGTATAATTAGAAAATTATTGATTCAGTTTGAAGCAGTCAATTTTTAAGCATTTTATGATTTGGTGGACTTGATAATTAAAAAGTAGGTTCCAGACTAAATTTGCAGACTTTACTGTCTTGCGCATTTGTATACGTGTTGGATAAAGGTGGGTGAATGAAGCTGTTTATATTGCTCTGTTTCAAAAGTGTGCCTCTTACTTCATTCCCATGCAGAGTTCAACATATATTCTCTTACTGATCCATGTTTCATAGTACTGTTGCCACATCTGACTGTTCATGAAGTTGAAATGTATCACAGGTATTTCACTAAGAAGCAGTAAGCATTAGAGATGAACTTAGCTTTTGTGAAGTACTAATACCAATTCTAAATACACTAACAATTACCTTTCAGCATATTTCAGCTTAACAAATATGTATTGGATATCTATTGTGTTTTAGTATTGGTCTACGTTGGAGATGTTTGTAGGAACAAAGCAGTGCCTGCCCAGCTGCTTTTAAGGTGACAGATGGATAAATAGATGTTTCCCACTTGCTGGAGTAAAAGATAAGATGGAGGAGGGCACAGAAAGATGGGTATGGACAGATGGGTGACTTCCCTGGAGCAGGTGACCCAGATTCCCAACTCATAGATTTCCTCCTCTGGCTGTCCTCTGTGTGGCCATTAGCACTTAGTAAAGGACATGAACATGATAAATTTTACTTCCTTGCAAACATTATTTCCATGCTTGTGTCTTTTTTGGATAACTTGCTAACTTAAAGGGGTGAATAATGTGGTTTTTAATGTGGTTCACTTTGACCATTAGAGGAAGATGGATTTCTAACATTACCTTGGAATGAATTACCAGAACCATTAGCAGAACAAATCAGTGTCCATCATATGTGGGATATGCATCCTACGTTACATCTGAGCTAGAGATTTCTGATTTGGTCCTATAAGACTGCTTTCAGAGTACTGCTTGTGGAGGATCAATCATTTCAATTTATCTTATTCCTTTTGTTCAGCAAAATAGGCTACTCAGGTCTTAAATGAAAGCAAACACTTTATGAAACTAATAGTGTTCTTAACTCTTATAAACTCAATTCAGTAGGAGGAGAGGATATAAGGAATCTAATAGGCCAAAATCTGGGGAAGCTTATCTTAAAACAGGATTTTAAATGATCTCTGTTCCTTTGTTGGATGTGCCCAGGTCCTCTAATAAACATGCTAATGGTGGATAGGAAAGCAAAGTTTTTAATGAAGTCACAAAAAGGGGATGCTTAATCATCTGAAAAGACACCCAACCTCTTTCATAATAAGAGAGATACAAAATAAAACAACACTTTTGTGCTTTTTACCTTCAAGAAGGGAAAAATCCAAAATTTCAATAATATACTCTATGGCAGAGAAGAATTAGACATTTCCATATATTGTTATGGGGATTACAAATTGATAAAATACCATCAGAGGAGAATTTGGTTGTTCTGTGGAGAACTTGGTGGTTCATTATTGCTGGGTAACAAACTATACCAAAACTTAGTAGCTTAAAACAACAAACATTAATTCAGGTTACAGTTCTGCGGGTTGGATATTTAGGCTGCACTTAGCTGAGCAGGTATTCTAATCATGGCTTAGCTCTCATGCATCTGTTGACAGGTGAGGATCAGCTTTGCTGATCATGACTAGGCCATCTGTCATGTCTGGGGCATTGACTGAGAAGAGCAGTTGACTTGGCTCTCCACTATGCGGCCTTACACCCTTCGATCAACTTGACTGACCTCTACTGTTCACCTAGGTGAAGCAATGATCCTGACAGTGAGCACAAGTGTTGCAAGGCCTTTTTGAGGCCTGGGATCAGAGTTGCACATGCTCACTTTCACCCCATTCTCTTGGCCAAAGCAAGTCAAAACCTACTGCTAACTCAATAAGTGGACCATTCAACAAACAGACCATTTGTTGCTGGAGGAGTTGCAAAGTTTCAAGGCAAAGGGTGTGTAAATATAGGTAGGAGAAGAGTGGAGGTCATTTTTCCAAAAAATCTACATCTAGTAAAATGACAATTGCTTTTGACAGAAAAATTCCAAGTCTAGGCATCTACTCCACAGAAAACATATGAAAAAGTCAAATGTGTAAAATTATCCATTGGAGCACTATTTATTGTCTTCTAGCGAAGGACTGAAAACAACCCAGCAGTCCACCCACAACTGATTAGTTCAGTAAGATACAGTGCATCCACATGACATATGGAGCAGGGGTGTGTGTGAAACAAAAGTGCTTAGGAGTTGAAAATTGTTGAAGCTGGGTCTTAGTTCGTTGTGCTTTTCTCTCTACTTGCATATATGTATCACATTTTTCATAATAAAAAGGAAAGAAATGGACCTGATTCCTTTTGTCATGACCAAATATACACTAAGAAATGCAATGAAATGGAAAATGAACCCCATTACCTAGTTATTTGTTGTCAGAGGGTAATGCCATGTCTCCAAGAGGCAAGCTATTTATATCTCAAGTGCAATAAACAATTTAGCTGCATTCAAAAAATTTTCATCAGAACTCCAGTTTTCTTGGCAGAGGGAGAATTCCTTCAATCAGCAAGTCTGAGAGCATCTCCCTAGAGGTACAACTGTTACAGGGAGAAAATAATTGCATGTACAGAGTAAACCTTCTCCAATTTTTTATAGTCTGCATCTTGTTAAATAAACTACTTGAACTGAGTTTTAGAAATCAGGAGCTGATGTAAAAAAATTTATAGTTTCACTTCTCAACATTTTTTTTGTTTGCTTTTGTTATAACAGCACTTATTAAAACCTAAATAAACTGCTACTGTTTATTAAGACCTCCATTCATCTGAAAGTTCAGGTTTATCCTGAACATGTTCATAAATTGCCAGTAGATTTCCTCAAATAACCCTAATTGTCATATCTCAAGTTTCATAAAGAGTTGCTCTTACAAACAAGAACAAATGTTGGTGAGGTTGTGCAGAAAGGGGAACCCTCCTACACTGCTGGTGGGAATGTAAATTAGTTCAACCATTGTGGAAAGCAGTATGGAGGTTCCTCAAAATGCTCAAAATAGAAATACCATTTGACTCAGGAATTCCACTTTTAGGAATTTACCCTAAGAATGCAGCACTCCAGTTTGAAAAAGACAGATGCACCCCTATGTTTATCGCTGCACTATTTACAATAGCCAAGATACGGAAGCAACCTAAATGTCCATCAGTAGATGAATGGATAAAAAAGATGTGGTAATATACACAATGGAATATTACTCAGCTATAAGAAAAAAACAGATCCAATCATTTGCAACAACATGGATGGAGCTAGAGGGTATTATGCGCAGTGAAATAAGCCAGGCAGAGAAAGACAAGTACCAGATGATTTTACTCATATGTGGAGTATAAGAACAAAAGAAAACTGAAGGAACAAAACAGCAGCAGAAGCAGAGAATCCAAGAAAGGACTAACAGTTACCAAAGGGAAAGGGACTGGGGAGGACAGCTGGGAAGGGAGGGATAAGGGTGGGAAAAAAGAAAGGGGGTATTACGTTTAACATGTATAGTGGGAAGGGGCACGGGGAGGGCTGTGCAACACAGAGAAGAAAAGTAGTAATTTTACAGCATCTTACTATGTTGATGGACAGTGACTGTGAACGGGTATGTGGGGGGGACTTGGTGAAGGGGGGAGCTTAGTAAACATAATGTCCTTCAAAAAAAAAGAGTTGCTCTTATTTAACTATTTTACAAATATCTCCAACCACATAGATTATTGGGAAATATCAGAAGTGTCATATCTTTAAGGAAAAAATATCTGAGTCCCATTATGTTGGGACTGAGGAGCAGGATTCTGCGGTCATCCAGATTTGGGGTGGGAATTTAGTCTGAGAACCAGGCGAAGGCTTATACATGTGTTAGGTCAGTCAGTAGGGCAGAAAGCATTTTGAATTCTCAGTTTTATCAAGTTATTCTTCTGGTCTCACAATGCTGAAAATTATAACAGTTCCAGGGATCTTTAATGGGACTCTACATTATCTGACTTGATTTGCTAAGTGAATGAGTATAATTGAGCAGACAGCAAGAAGTCTGCACATTCAAGTAAGACTTAGCTTTCTTAACCATTAGCAACTGATTTGTTGATTCATTATGCTATTGAAATTTTTAATGCTTACCAGATTGTACAGCTTCTTCTCCATGTTTATTTTAAACTGATTTGCCATTAATTCATTTTTTCCATCAATTTATTTTCACTGGCTCACCAGGAGTTTCCTCATATCTGTTTGTAAGCTTCCCCTTCTTCCATTGTTTATCTCACATTCTCCTTGGACTTCTCTGACCTGTTGATGGGTTAGCTATCAAACTCATGTCATGGTCTTCTCCAGTATAGGGTCATGTTTGACCTTCAGTAGGGTTGGGATGAATTTACTCCAATTGGGTGGGCCTCATCTTGTACCCTGTTCATGGTCTCATATCAAAACAAGAAATGTATATTTCATGTTAACATAAAATCAGATGTCTAAACATTATAGTCCTCTAGACATTAAAAATTCGTTCACTAATGCATTTAGAAGCAGTACAGAGCAGTTAATGGCATGACTTCTAGAACCAGACTTACAAGTTGCAAATCCCAGTGCTTATACTTTATTAGCCTATGTTATTTACCTTACTATCCCTATATTACAGGGTTTTGAGCATTAAATGAATTGATGTATGTAAAGAACTTGGAACATTTCTATATAATAATAACCACTAATAAAAGCATATGTGGATATTATAATTATTATTGATATAGGGTGAATATAATATGTTACATTGCTACGTTTATCACTGAATATCTCTCAGGAAGCCTTCAGATTGTTCATTAGATCCTCAGCTAATTCCTCACCTATGAAGACAGTTAATTGCCCCTCTCTTCTTTGCATATGTATACACAAAAAAAACCTGGTTACTCTATGAATTCAACTAGTTTTTCTACAGGAGTGGCTTATAGATAAATGAGGGCCTGTTCTACATTAGTCAATGGCTTCCAAATACCTATTGCTGTCCCAGCTACAGGTCCTGCACTTATCCAAACATTTATACTAAATGTAGAGATTTTGTTGTTGGCAATATGGCACAGTAAACGTTATGAAGAATTCCTGCTACATAATGACAAAAAAAAATGCTCGATAGAAAATATTTTTAAACGGCCATGTAAAATGAACTGATGAGCTTGCAAGAAATCATCTGAGGGCTAGATAAAGCCCACATACTTAGAATAACTTTACCTCACCCCTGATGGGGATGAAGAGTGCTACCAAGCATTCAAGGAAGAAATTATCTTAATCTTACACAATCTCTTCCAGATAACATGAAAGAGGAAACACTCTCTCACTTACTAGCCTGCAAGATCTTGACATCAAAACTTGACAAATAAGAATGAGAAAGGAATGCTAGAAGTCAATGTCACTGAATAATAGAGATATAAAGGCCCTAAATAAACAATGGAGTGCTGGAGATAGCACTGAATGGAAAAGATCATATGCCATCATGATGTGGGGTTTATTCTGGGAATGGAAAATGGATTTAATATTGTATAAACAGTTAATGCAGTTTCCCTAGGAACAGATGAATGAAGTAAACCACCAGATTCATTTCACTAGATGCAAAAGAGCAGTTAATAAAACTAATATCCATTCATGATAAGTGAATGGATAAACTCTTGATAAACTCTTAAACTAAAAGTAGAAAGGAAACTCATTGATGAAGAGCATCTCCAAAAAAAAAAAAAGGCATTTCCACTGCAAAACACTGAAACTTTCTCTTTGAAATCAAGAACAAGACAAAGGAAGTCAAATACCTCCACTCCTCTTTTATTCAGTATTGAG
The DNA here is from genome assembly GCF_040802235.1 of Manis javanica. Taxonomy (NCBI): domain Eukaryota; kingdom Metazoa; phylum Chordata; class Mammalia; order Pholidota; family Manidae; genus Manis; species Manis javanica. The sequence continues at coordinate 73,478,906 of NC_133167.1, read as the reverse complement.
TGGGTGATCTCAGCCATACATTAAGGTTAAAGAAAAAGTGTAACGATTAAAAAGGATGGGAGAAAACTACCATTATATTTGCAGATAATGTGATTTTGTACATAAAACAAAATCCTAAAGAATCTGAATATAAAATACTGGAATCAAGAAGAGAGCTTACAAAGCAGTTAGATACAAAATCCACTATGAAATTTTGTTGCACATGATATCAGCTAAAAAGTGCTAGCAAATGCATTTTAAAAAAGATAACATTTCAAATGGTACCAAAAATAAATATAAAGACAGATGTGCAAAGTCAATAAAATTCAGAATAAACTGAATACAAAGTGATAATATAACCACAAAGTTCCTCATGTGATTGTATATTAATGATACCTAAATAAATAAATAAATAAACCTGTATTTTTAAAAAAGTGATAATAAAAAGACAAACTATCTAAAGAAGATGTGCTAATATATGCAATGGAATATTATTCAGCCATAAAAGGAAAACAAGTCCTACCATTTGCAACAACATGGATGGAGGTAGAGGGTATTATGCTCAGTGAACCAAGCCAGGCAGAGAAAGACAAGTACCAAATGATTTCACCCATTTGTGGATTATAACAACAAAGCAAAACCAAAGGAACAAAACAGCAGCAGACTCACAGACTCCAAGAAGGGTCTAGTGGTTACCCAAGGGAAGGGGTTGGAGAGGATGGGTGGGCAGGGAGGGAGAAGCAGATCAAGGGGCCTTATAATTAGCACTCACAATATAGGTAGGTCATGGGAAAGGCAGTATAGCACGGAGAAGACAAGTAACAACTCTGTAGCATCTTACTCTGTGATGGACAGTGACTGCAATGGAGTGGGGGGTGTCTTGATAATGTGGGTGAATGCTGAAACCACAATGTTGCTCATGTGAAACCTTCATAAGATTGTATGTCAGTGATATCTTAATTTAAAAAAAGGACAAACAGAAAAACAGGCAAAAACTTGAGCAAATTCTTCACCACAGGGGAAATCCAAAGGGCTAATAAACACATGGAAAGATCGTGCAACTTTATTAATCATTAGAGAAATGCAAATCAAAATCATCCAGCATTCCTTTAAAAATTTTACATTCTGACAACAGCATGTTTTGAAGACATGCAGCAAAGGGACCTCTCACATGGTGCTGATAGCAGCAGTTTGGAACAACACAAAATAGAAGGGTTTACCTTCTTTAGAAAAGTTTAGAAAATGAATAATCTATGACCCAGTAATTTCAATTTCAGAGAAAAGTTTGTGCACCAAGAAGAAAAACATAGAAATGTTTATAATAGTCCCCAATGAAAACAATACATTGATCTATTGCTGATACGTCAGATAAATAGTTGATGCTACTTTCATATAGCAAAATACCACATGGTAATGGAAATAAAGCTTTATATAGCTGTACATTAACATAGATTAATCTCACAAACAAAATATTGCCCAGACTAGCAAATTACAAAGGAAAGCATGTCAGAATTCATTTATAAACAAGTTTCAAAATCAGACAAAATTAAACTATATTACTTAGGGATGCAATAGTAATGCTTAGGAACTATCAACAAAAGCAAAACATTTATTATAATAAAAGTCAGGAAAGTGACTACCTTTCCAAGATATAACAGGATGTGATCTAGGACAGGTGGTTGGGATAACTTATAAAATATTAGTGATGGTCTCTTCCTTAACCAAGATGGTGATAGCAGGAAATTTCATTAGTGATTATTTCATGTCTGTCTGTCTATATCCATCTATTATGTATCTAGTTTATCTATCTATCATCTATCTATCTATCTATCTATCTATCTATCTATCTATCTATCAATCAATCATCTGTCTGTCTATCTGTCTATCTATCTATCTATCTATCTATCTATCTATCTATCTATCTATCTATCATCTCTGCCTGTCTATCTTCTATCTATCTATATCTATCAATCCTCTAATCTATATATCTATCTCCAGGATGTATTTCACAATAAAGAAAAGTTTTAAAAAATTCCAATGACTGAACTGCCTGTGTGCCGATTGGCTCATTAGGAAAACTCCTTAGAATGTCACCTTATTTGCTAGCTTCTTCTGAGGTATATTAAATATTAGTTGATACCCTATCTAGATGACTAAATCATTCTGATGAAAGGTTTGTTGAAAGAGATGTAATACAGTATTTGAAAAGCTAATCTTGAAAAGTGAGGTTTATGCCCAAATGCTAATTATTAGTTTGCTTTGAAAATAATTACACTGGTCTGCCATTATTCTTTTCTCATTAAAATAAAGGCAAATTGGAAAATATACATTTCTCATTTAAAATAATTACTTATCAATACAATATTCATTCATATATCTTGGTTACTTTTTGCAGATACTTGATGATAAAACATGTTGTTTTTGTTTGTTTTGTTTTTCTAGCTTTACTGTCAGCATTTAGTTAGACGAATGTGAGCAGTGAACAAACCATCTCCAAAGGCTGTCATGAGCTCCCTTAATCACAGGAAAATCTCCGAGACACTTGATTTGAATTCTCTCAAGTATGAAAGCAATAAATTCAGTCTCACAAACTTCAAGTGAGTGAGTCAGTTTTTTTAAAACTGAAAAACTCTATTTTCAGAAAATTTCAGAATAGCAGAGTTTCAATTGGTCCATGGAGGATACTTTTTTGTTTTTCCTAAGCATTTATCTTAAGCTGGCCAACATAGATACTTGTTATTGGATCACTCCTGTAAGCTGTGTAGAGAGCTGCTTGAATGAAATGTAAAAATTTAGCTTCCTCCACATTACATTCAAGAGTTCAGTAGTGTGTGTAACATCCCCTAGCTATGATCTTCCATAATTTCAGGACTCAACTCTTCAACTGGAAATTAAGTGAGAATCCCATTCTTTATTTGTCGAGCAAAATTTATTTCTAAAACTTCATTTTAAGTATAAATGCATTGTGAAGGAAACCTGACAAATCTGAGGAAGGTTTTGTGTAGATTTTTATGTATCTACATATGACACATTTTCAGTGACTGGTTCCACTGGACCACCAGACCCCAGGGCATTAGAAAAGAAATGCAAGTGGAATTAGAAAGTGTATCCTCAGCTTGCAGGTACCTCCCAATGGAAAGAATAAGGCACAGACCTTGCAAACTACAAAATGAATATGATGGTGGGCGCAGGACCCCAAGACAGCAGGACTTTCTAGAAGAATTGGCTAGAGAACCCTATGGAGGGTTCTCTGGCCCAAAGCCATGTAGGGCTTTATACTGTTTGATGTGAAAGTTTGACAGTGCATCTGGTTTTGCATGTCACTGTTTATACTGTCCCAACACAAACAGCTTTTGAGTCACCAGAGAAAGCTACAGTGAATGAGTAAAATCTACAGTCTTTTTTTTTTTCTTTCCATTCAGGGAACAAAATCTACATTGTTGGCTAAAAGCAACATTTTTCATTTTAACTCAAAAGTTCTATCACCTGTTAATGTAAATGGTGATGAAACACAGAAGATGTATTTGTTGGTTATGAGTGTAAGAAAGATTTGGTGAGCATGGAGTGGGTCCCAATAATGAAGCAACTATCATTAAATTTGAAATTAAAAATCACAGATGTCAAATAATAGAGAAGAAATCAGTTTGTTACGGAGAAGATAGCTCTGACTCGAAGCTGTCATACCATGGGATCAGTGGGACCCTAAAAGTGAGAACAAACCCAAGGTGACTTGGGATGCATCTTACGAGTCCTTTACATTGGATTCTTATTAACAAAGAAGACGATACTATTAATATTAAGACCCTGTGACTATTGTTAAAACTACATATAGTTTTGACCCTTGAAAAATGCAGGTTTGAACTGCACATGTTCAATTATACATGTGTATTTTTCAGTAAATACAGGAAAAGTTTTTAGAAATTTGCCAACTTTTGAAAAAACGTCTTCTTTTCTCTAGCTTACTTTACTGTAAGAATACAGGATGTAATATGTATATACGTAATGTAAAAAATGTGTCAATGAACTGTTTATGTTAGCAAGGCTTTCTGGTCCACAGCAGATTATTCATAGGTAGGTTTTTGGAGTCAAAAGTTATACATGGGTTTTGGATGGCATAGGGGTTTTGGTGCCCCTTACCACCTATACAGCTGTTCAAGCGGCAACTGTATAACACAACAATTATGGTTGAAATTACATTCTCACTCTCACTGTCAGATTTCAGATTCATATTTTAGGTAAATATACTGAGATTAGAAATTCTGAGCTAAATCCAGAATTGAGAGAAGTGATATTTTTCTTAATTTTATTGATATTTAGTTTATGTACTTTGAAGTGCACAAAATATAGGTGTACTATTTGATGGATTTTGGCAAATGCATACACACATCTAAAACAACAACAGTCAAGCTATAGAACATTACCACCACCACTGAGGATCCCCTGTGCCTTTTTTCAAGTCAATCTCTCCCTCATCCTTCCCTTGGGAATCATTTTTCCGATTTCCATCAGCATAGGTCAGGTTTACCAATTCTAAAATGTCATGTAAATGAAATCATATGACATGCATTATTTTGTGTCTGGTTTCTTTTTGTTTGTTTGTTTTTGTTATTTATTTATATATATATGTTTGGTATTAATATACACTTACATGAACAATATTGTGGTTGCTATACTGCCTTCCCTGTTGTGTCTGGCTTCTTTTGCTGTACATAGCATTTAGAGAGTCATTCACATTGTGTATTTTAGTGATTCAATCCTTTTTATTGCCTAGAAATATTTTAGCGATATATGTGGCATACATGAATATGGCACAATTTGTTAATTTTCCTGGCATTGGACGTTTTCATTCTAGGTTGCTTCAGTTTTTAGCCCTTGTGAATACAGTGGTGGTGTGACTTTGTTAAATTAACATTTGTTAAATAAAGGCTCAGGGTATCACATGGCAAGCCAGGGTTTAATAAAAAACTACAAGGGAAAGTGAAATAGTGGTTTATTACTCAGAGGTACCAGAGTAATGTGCCCGGTGGTGGGGGGCACATAGGGATGTCAAGGTAGGATGCAGGTGCAGGTAGAGAGAGCATGGCAGGACCTGATGGACATGCCTTTGTTAGGATCCCAGGGATGCATGCTTTAGGGTTCCCAGGCTAAGGCTGGATTTGTCAACTTAAACCAGAAAGAGTGGGAATTTGATAAGCTTCACAGGAGCAGTGGGGAGCTGTTGTATTATCTAAGGGATGCCCTGGATATCAGGGGACAGTGTTTAGGACAAGTCTTTGATAGAGTCATACCAAGAACTGACATTTACTTGTGACCTTGTGATCTATTATGTAGGACATGTGTCCTGAGGGGTGGGTGTGGGTGTGTGTTAGTTCAAGTTCCCTACAGGCTGCTGGCCATACCAAATGGATGCCAAGGCAGCAATATTATGGAGTTAGTTCAGCTAAACTCTCAAGTGGCTACTACTATCCTTGCACAGTTTATCTTGAGGATAGATATGTGTTCAATTTTATAAGAGATTGCCAAGTGTCAAAAATGGTCTGTCAGTTTTACTCTTACAAATGTGTGAGGTGCATTTGTTCTACAGCCCCACCATGAGTATTTTTAAAATCAGAATTCTAGTGGGTGTGTAGTGGTATCTATTATGGTTTTAATCTGCATTTTATTGATGACTAATTCTATTGAACAACTGTGTGCTAAACAGCCAATCTGATTATCCTCTTTTGTAAAATATCTCAACATTTTTACCCATTTTATAAGTAGGGTGGTTAAAATTCTTAATTTTAATGAAGTCGGCTTTTCCTTTATGACTATACTTTTTGTGGATTATGAAGTTTTTGCTTACTCCAAGGTTTCAAAGATATTTGCCATGTTTCTTCTATAAGCTTTACAATTCTCACAATGTTCAGGTCTGTGATTCTTCTCAAATTAATTTTTGTGTATCCGATGGCGTAAGACTGCATTTCTTTCTTTCTTTCTTTTTTTTAAAAAAATAAGGCTATGAAGTCATTCTGTTGTCAGGAAATCCAAGCCAGGGAACTCTCCCTGTGAGACTGATGAACCTCAATCCAGGAGAGGATTCTTGACTCTGATCCAGAAAGAATTCATGAGCAGGTACAAGCAAAGAGTAGTTATTTTATTTTATTTTATTAAGGTATTATTGATATACACTCTTAGGAAGGTTTCACATGAAAACACAATGTGGTTACTACATTCATGTGTATTATCATGTTCCCCCCATACCCCACTGCAGTCACTGCCCATCAGTGTAGTAAGATGCCACAGTGTCACTAATTGCCTTCTCTGTGCTACACTGTCTTCCCCAGGATCCCCCTCACACCATGTGTACCAATCATAATACCCCTCAATCCCTTTCTCCCTTCCTCCCCACCTGCCCTCCCCAATGCCTCCCCTTTGGTAACTGTTAGTCCATTCTTGGGTTCTGTGAGTCTGCAGCTGTTTTATTCCTTCAGTGTTGCTTTGTTGTTATATTCCACAAATGAGTGAAATCATCTGGTACTTGTCTTTCTCTGCCTGGCATATTTCACTGAGCATAATACTCTCTAGCTTCATCCTGGTTGTTGCAAATGGTAGGATTTGTATTCTTCTTATGGCTGAATAATATACCATTGTGTATATGTACCACATGTTCTTTATCCATTCATCTACTGATGGACACTTAGGTTGCTTCCATTTCTTGGCTATTGTAAATACTGCTGCAATAAACATAGGGGTGTATATGTCTTTTTGAAACTGGGCTTCTGCATTCTTAGGGTAAATTCCTAGGAGTGGAATTCCTGGGTCAAATGGTATTCCTATTTTGAGCATTTTGAGGAACCTCCATACTGCTTTCCACAATGCTTGAACTAATTTACATTTCCACCAACAGTGTAGGAGGGTTCCCCTTTCTCCACAACCTCGCCAGCATTTGTTGTTTCTTCTCTTTTAGATGTTGGCCATCCTAACTGGTGTGAGGTGATATGTCATTGTGGTTTTAATTTGCATTTCCCAGATGATTGCCTATGTGGAACATCTTTTCATGTGCCTGTTGGCCATCTGAATTTCTTCTTTGGAGAAGTGTCTGTTCAGATATTCCACCCATTTTTTTAATCAGGTTACTTGCATTTTGGGTGTTAAGCATGTGAGATGTTTATATATTTTGGATATTAACCCCTTATTGGATAGGTCATTTACAAACATATTCTTCCATACTGTAGGGTGAATTTTTGTTCTGGTGATGGTGTCCTTTGCTGTACAGAAGCTTTTTAGTTTGATGTAGTCCCAGTTGTCAATTTTTGCTTTTGTTTACCTTTCCCAAGGATATATGTTCAGGAAAAATTTGCTCATGTTTATATTCAAGATATTTTTGCCTATGTTTTCTTCTAAAAATTTTATAGTTTCATGACTAGATTCAGGTTTTTTATCCATTTTGAGTTAACTTTTTTGTATGAAGTTAGACAGTGATCCAGTTTCATTCTCTTACATGTAGCTGTCCAGTTTTGCCAACACCAGTTGTTGACTAGGCTGTCATTTCCCCATTGTACATGCAGGGCTCCTTTGTCATATATTAATTGGCCATTAATGTGTGGGTTTATATCTGACCTCCCTATTCTGTTGCATTGACCTATGGGTTTGTTCTTGTGCCAATACCAAAATGTTGTGATCACTGTGGCTTTGTAGTAGAGCTTGAAGTTAGGGAATGTAATCCCCCCAGCACTGTTCTTCCTTCTCAGGATTGCTTTGGCTATTTGGGGTCTTTTGTGGTTCCATATGAATTTTAGAACTATTTGTTCTAGTTCATTGAAGAATGTTGTTGGTATTTTGATAGGGATTGCATTGAATCTGTAGATTGCTCTAGGCAGAATGGCCATTTTGACGATATTAATTCTTCCTATCCATGAGCACATGATGTATTTCATTTATTGTTGTCTCCTTTAATTCCTGTCATAAGTGTCTTGTAGTTTTAGGGTATAGGTCTTTCATCTAGGCTAGGTTTATTCCTAGGTATTTAATTCTTTTTGATGCAATTGTATATGGAGTTTTTTTCCTGCTTTCTCTTTCTGCTAGTTCATCCTTAGTATATAGGACTGCAACAGATTTCAGTGTATTCATCCTGCAAGTTTGCTGAATTCTACTAGTTTTTGGGTGGATTCCTTAGGGTTTTTAATGTACAACATCATGCGATCTGCAAACAGTGACACTTGAACTTCTTCCTTACCAATCTGGATACCTTTTATTTCTTTGTGTTTTCTGATTGCTGTGGATAGGACCTCCATACTATGTTGAAGAGGTGAGAGTGGGCATCCTTGTCTTGTTCCTGATTTTAGAGGAAAAGCTTTTAGCTTACCACTGTTAAGTGTGATGTTGGCTGTGGTTATGTCATTTATAGCCTTTATTATGTTGAGGTACTTGCTCTCTATACCCATTTTGTTGAGAGTTTTTATCATGAATGGATGTTGAATTTTGTCAAATGCTTTTTCAGCATCTATTGAAATGATCATGTGATTTTTGTCCTTTCTGTTGATGTGGTGTATGATGTTGATGGATTTTTGAATATTGTACTGTCCTTGCATCCCTGGAATAAACCCCACTTGGCATGATATATGATCTTTTTGATAGATTTTGGAATTTGATTTGCTAATATTTTGTTGAGTATTTTTGCATCTGTGTTTATCAGGGATATTGGTCCATAGTTTTCTTTTCTTGTGGTGTCTTAGCCTGGTTTTGGTATTAGAGTGTTGCTGCTCTCATAGAATGAGTTTGGAAGTATTCCCTCCTCTTTGACTTTTTGGAAAAGTTTAAGGAGAATGGGTATTAGGTCTTCACTAAATGTTCGATAAAATTCAGCTGTGAGGCCTCTGGACCAAGGCTGTTATCCTTAGGTAGTGTTTTGATTACCAGTTCAATTTCATTGCTGGTAATTGATCTGTTTAGATTTTCTGTTTCTTCCTGGGTCAGTCTTGGAAGCTGTATTTTCTCAGAAGGTTATCCCTTTCTTCTAGGTTACCCAATTTGTTTGCATGTAATTTTTCATAATATTCTTTAATAATTCTTTGTATTTCTGTGGTGTCCATAGTGATTTTTTCTTTCTCATTTCTGAGTCTCTTTATGTGTGCACACTCTCTTCGTTTTTCTTGATAAGTCTGGCTAGGGGTTTACCTATTTTGTTTATTTCTTGAAGAACCAGCTTCTGGTTTCAGTGATTCTTTCTAGTGTTTTATTCTTTTCAATTTTGTTTATTTCTTCTCTGATCTTTGTTATGTCCATCCTTCTACTGACTTAGGCCTCATTTGTTGTTCTTTTTCTAGTTTCATTAATTGTGAGTTTAGACTGTTTATTTGGGATTGTTCTTTCTTGAGGTAAGCCTATACTGAAATACACTTTGCTCTTAGAACTGCCTTCACTGCATATGACAGGTTTTGAGTGTTGAGCTGTTGTTTTCATTTGTCTCCATGTTTGCTTGATCTCTGTTTTAAGCCTCCATGTGTTTGTGGGCTTTTTTATTTTCTTTGCATGATTTATTTCTAGTTTTATACCTTTGTGGTCTGAGAAGCTGGTTGGCACAATTTCAATCTTTTTGAATTTATTGAGACTCTTTTTGTGGGCTAATATGTGATCTATTCTTGAAAATGTTCCATGTGCACTTGAGAAGAATGTGTATCCTACTGCTTCTGGGTGGAGTGTTCTGTAGATGTCTGTTAGGTCCATCTGTTCTAATGTGTTGTTCAGTGCCTCTGTCTCTACTTATTTTCTGTCCTTTGGAGTGAGTGATGTGTTGAAGTCTCCTAAAATGAATGCATTGCATTCTATTTCCCCTTTAATTCCATTAGTATTTGTTTCACATATGTGGGTGCTCCTACGTTGGGTGTATAGATATTTATAATGGTTATATCCTCTGGTTGGACTGACCTCTTTATCATTATCTAATGTCCTCCTTTCTCTTTTGTGACTTTCTTTCTTTTGAAGTCTATTTTGCCTGATACAAGTACTGCAACTCCTGCTTTTTTCTCCCTATTATTTGCATGAAATATTTTTTTCCATCCCTTCACTTTAAGTTTGTGTATGACTCTGGGTTTAAAGTGAGTCTCCTGAACGCAGCATATAGATGTTTTTTTATCCATTCAATAACTCTATGTCTTTTAATTGGTGCATTCAATCCATTTACATTTAGGGTGATTACCGATAGATATGTACTTATTGCTAGATTTGCGGTTACCAAAGGTTCAAGGACAGATTACTTACTATCTAACAGTCTAACTTAACTCACTTATTACACTATTTCAAACACAATCTAAAGGTTCTTTTTTTTCCTCCCTTCTTGTTCTTTCTCCTCCACTCTTTATACATTAGGTGTCATATCCTATACAATTTGTGTATCCCCTGACAAACTTTGTGAGTAGTTATTTAATTTTGCATTTGCTTAGTAATTAATTGGTCTACTTCCTTAACTGTGCTGTTATTTTCTCTGATGACAGCTATTTAGCCTTAGGAGCACTTCCATCTATAGCAGTCCCTTTACAATACACTGTAGAGATGGTTTGTGGGAGGAAAATTCCTTCTACTTTTGCTTTTCTGAGAATTGTTTAATCCCTGCTTCAAATTTAAATGATAATCTTGTCAGCTGGAGTACTGTTTATTGGAGGCCCTTCTGTTTCATTGCATTAAATATATCATGCCACTCTATTCTTCCTGTAAGCTTTCTGCTAAGAAGTGTGCTGATAGCCTGATGGGGTTTCCTTGATAAGTGATCTTTTTTCTGTCTCTAGCTGCTTTTAATACTCTGTCCTTGTCCTTTATCTTTGACAATTTAATTATTATATGTCTTGGTGTTGTCTTCCTAGGGTCCCGTATATTAGAGAGCTGTGCACTTCCATGACCTCAGTAATTATTTCTTTCCTCAGATTGGGGAAGTTTTTAGCAATTATTTCCTCAGAGAGACCTTCTATCCCTTTTTCTCACTTCTTCTTCTTCTGGTACCCCTATAATGCAAATGCAAATATTGTTCTGTTTGGATTGGTCACGCAGTTCTCCTATTATACTTTCATTCCTATAGATCATTTTTTCTCTCTGTGCCTCAGCTTCATTTTCTGTTCTGCAATTTCTATTTCATTTACCATATCCTCTGCCTTATCTAATCTACATTTAAATTCTTCCATTGTATGTTTCATTTCAGATACTCTTTTTCAAAGGTTCTCTCTTGATGTCCTCCTTGAGATCTTGAATATTTTTCTGTAACTATGTGAGCATGTTTATGATTTTTATTTTGAAATCTGTATAAAGAAGATGGGTGAACTCAGTTTCACTAAGCCCTCTTTCTGGCATCTTCTGTGTTTTTGTTTGTACAAAATCTTTTGCCATTTCATATTTTTACTGATTCCTATGGAATAAAAACTCAGTGTAGGTGGCGCCCTGTAATGCCCAAAATCTCTCCTCTCTGGAGCTGCGTGCACCTGCAGCAATAGCAGGGGTTGCAGCTGAGTGGCAGCTGTATCTGCTGTGAGGAAAGAGTTCTTTCCTGCTGCCTGGCTGTAGTGCCTGCCTCCACTGCCAGGTCCTGTGGCCAAATGTGCAGGATGGATCCTCTGTGCTACGCCCCTGTAGCTGCCATAGGTGGGGCCACCCTCTGTTTGACCTTGAGCGATGGTGGGGGCAGCAGGTGTGCAGGACCAGCATTTGCCAAGGAGGAAGAAGTACCAGGCTAAGTGGAGGCCTCCGAGCTGAGTTGGCAGCCAGGAGGATAGAGCATCTGAAGATCCTGAGAGTTGCCATCCTGAGGGACTTAGTGTGCCAGGACAATTTTATCTACTTGCTCTTTCTCCTGGGCTTATTTCTCTCAATAATTGAAGCAAAACATTCGGAGAAGGTGAAACTATTTAGGGAAGATCCCACAGTGAAGTATTTGGAAATATCTACAAAGGAAAGAGGATCAAATGTAAGGAAAAAAATTAGCAAAAGAAAATAATACATGTATTACATAAATGACTAGGTGAAGAGTTTCAAGGATTAGAAAGTCAATAGTAACCAGAATTGTCAGGAGGTGTACACAAATGAAGATAAAAACAGATCTCCTGAATTTGTTTCAAGTAGGAGGTCATACAAGATCTTAAAAAGAAAGCAATGTGCAGGAAGGAAGCTGTATAAGGTGTGCTGGGTAGAACCCAGACTCCAAGAAGTTAAGAAGGAGATAAACGAATAAAGAATGGAGGTAGGTGGAGGGAAAAAAGATGGCAGCATGAGAAATTAGGGAGAAACCTTCTCCCAAAATCACATATAACACAAAAATATAGCAAATACAACAAATCCTGAAGAAGCAACCAGAAGATGGCAGAACAGACTGCCTACACTGGGGGAAAACAGAAAAGGGTAAACTAGTAAAGCCATGATTGGGCAGGAGCCAAGCCTTTTCCCCACCCCAGGTGGGAGGAAGAGAAACGGAGCAGAGAGGGGGTGGAAGCCCAGGACTGCTGAACACCCAGTCCTGGAGATCTGCTCTGAGAGCACAAACCCACATTACATGGAGCTCTGAAGATTAGTGGGACTGTAAAGCAAAGACAGGCAGAATAGTCTTAAGAGACTGAGATTCCAGCTGCTTGTGCAGAACAAGTATGCACAACTGGCTCCCAAGGACAAAAAAAGGTGGGCACTTTGAAAGACTTCCCAACAGCGAAAGGGGCACTAAAGGGGCAAGGATTATACAGTGCTCACTGCTCAACAGAAAGGGCAGGGGGACAAAACTGTCCTGCACACTTGCTTCCCCCGCCACATGAGACACTCTTTAAAGGAAACCTATTTTATCTTCAGTAGGTTAACTGAGAAAATAGATAAAGTTGTTAATGTTGAAATTTCATGTTCTGAAGGACAGAAAAGTCAGCAGAAAAAAAGGAACACTTCGATCAGATGAAAATGTCAGGCCCCTCTTCTATATTTTAGTCACCAAAATTTGTCTTTCTCCCTAATTCATTCACTCTTTTTTCCACTTTCACACATTAATTGCATTCTGACCTAAAGATGACAATGTAAACAATGTTAGAGGAACAATATCTCAATTTTCTTTGATAAAGGTCCAAATGATATAAAAGATGTCCATTTATTTTTCTTCTGAGGCACTGAACCTCTTCAAAATTGTTTTATGGGCACTTCTATGTGGTGAGTCAATATCTAGAGGTCATGCAGGCTGAGATAAATTTAATATATTTGTGACAAATCCTTTTTTTTTCGCTATAGGTCCAAGAAAATTTTCACCACACCTTGCAATTCCTTAGAAACTCTTTGGGATCCATTGGTGTAATAATAGTGGCATTCTCCAAAGAATAATTTTAATTCTGTTCCTTATTAATTCCTATAGGTAAAGATGATAACTGTTCTCATCGACGAAGGAGGTGAAAGGCATACAGGGATTTGCTGCTTCAAACTACTATGTCTGTAATTAATTCCAACAATCTGTCTGGCATATGGGAAGTTTTCTCAAGATCACATCTTGCCTGACAGAAAAAGAAATCATCCTATTGATTTGTTTTTGCTTACCCGTAAATTATAAAAATCATAAAATTAAAGTGACACAGAAAGGAAAACCTTTATCATTTCTGATTTTGCGTTTCATAAAATGCCTGGGTAGTTTTGGACATAAAGTTAGATCCATAAACTGAGCTTTAAAAACTCTAACCTGAAACTTGTGGCTTCTAGGCTTTTCTCTCTTCTTTCTGGGCAGTCCAGTCTCTCTCTGATCCACTGAACTTCGAGGCCAAGATAAGCTTCCCAGGCTTCTGATTCTGTGATTTTCGGAGCGAGGTTTTCTAGGTTTCTCCCAGTTTCTTGGTTATTTCTCATCAATATCTATGTAATGCTGTAGGCACTTAAGAAATTTCTCATTGTGATTTACACAAAATGTTATCCTTCTTCCGTTTACTGGGGTGATTTGTCCCCATTGGTTTGATGGATGCTAGATGGGTTAGAATCCCCGAAAGGTCTTTTGTTGTTTTCAAAAGAGTAAAATAATAAAACAAAGGAATGCAACCCAGTTATTGTGATTCCCCCATCCTGCCTGCAGTGCTGCTCATTGCATCTTTATAAGTCTAGAAGGAGAATTGCTTACATTTACCCTCATCTGAACTTCCAGCTACAAAGGTCATGTGCTGTTGGGCCATCTCATTGTTTAAATGTAGGGCATTGCTAGGATATATTGTACAAAATCAATGATCTGTTTTTCAACTCTCTATCTACCATGAAATAAAAATGACACGAACTTTTTTTTTTCCTAAAAGAAAGAGTGCAATTACCAGTAAATCTCTAAGAAGAGCAAATAAAATAGCAAATCCTTATAGAAGTTGATTGATTAGTGTTTTGTTTTGTGCGTTTAGTGTGTTGTTTCGAGAAAGCTCCCGAGGACTTTCTTGGAATTGCTTTGCTTCTCTCATAAAAACTATGCATTAGGAATCAGTGTCTTTTTTCACTGAAAGGTAGGCACAAAGAGTAACAATTTAATTTAAAATGACATTGCCTAACATGTATTAGAAATTGGCTCATTTTAAAGTTCCAGGCTATGGAAAGGCTTATCATAAAGAGCTTGCTCATTATATCTCCTGTTTTTTCAGTTTTAGCAAACAAACTACCTCACTTATCACAATGAAGTCAATGTTTATCAGTTCCCTTACATTGATTTGGGTCATGAAATTGACAGTACTTGGAGCCTACAGAACAGAAGGCCTTGCTGAGTGATTCCCAGCCAAATCTGGCTCTCGCCTTGTTCTTCAGCATTATTTCTTCACATTATTTATTTCCTCCTTGAGACAGATAGAAAACAGTGGTCACTGCTTTCAGGGTAGTTCAGTGTGAGGAGTTGAGTCATATATGCATGAAGGAACAAATAAAACCAAAGCCTTCAGAAATACAATTTGCTTATTATAATTTTTAATGTTTGTGGGACTTTCCCCCCGACCCCGAGCTTTATTTGGTATACTTTACATATAATAGACTACCCACTTTAAAGTTGCAGTTTAATGAATTTTAGTAATTGTATGCTTGTTAGTTTTTTAGGGCTGTCATACAAAGCACCACAGACTGGGTGACTTAAACAACAGAAACTTATTGTCTCGCAGCTCTGGAGGCTGGAAGCCCAAGACCCGGGTGTTGGCAGAGCTGGGTCCTTCTAAGGCCCCAAGGGAAGATTCTGTTCATCTCCTTGGTTTGTACATGGCCATCTTCCCATTGTATCTTCATGCTGTCTTTGCTCTGTTGTGTCTAGGTCCAAATTTCCTCTTCTAAGGACACCAGTTATATTGGATTTAGGGCAGATCCCAATGGCCTCATGTAAATTGTTACCTCTTTTGAAGATGCAGGGTCCAAATGTGGTCATATTTGGAGATAACTGAAGGTTAGGACTTCAACCAATGCACTTGTAGGGGGATGCAATTCAGCCTAGAATATATTCAGTCACGTAAAAATTACCACTACCATCATTAAACAGTTCTAATACCCTAGAATCTTTTTAGTGCCCTTCCTCCCTGATTACTGGCCCAGGCAATCACTGGTCTTTCTGTCCCTATAGTTTTGTCTTTTTAAAACTTCATATGAATGCAATTATATATTATATAGTCTTTTGTGTTTGACTTTCACTTTGCACAGTTTTTGAGGATCATCCATGTCCTTACATTGCTGTTAATATTCTTTTCCATTGATAATTTGTATTCTCTATTATAGTTATACCATTATTTATTTATCCATTCACCAATAAATGGGCATTTGGATTGCTTCAAGGTTTTGGCTATTGTGAATAAGACTGCTGTGAACTTTCACGTACAAATCTTTGCATTGACTAAGATTTCATTTCTCCTGAATAAGCAACTAGGTGTGGTTTTGACATGTCACTTGGCAAGTTTGTGTTTAACTTGGTAAGTTACTAATACACTGTTTTCAGGAGCTGCCGTGTTATTTTACAACCCCATCAACAATGTATGAGAGATTCAGTTTCTCTGGATACTGTCCATCATTTAGTGTTATTACTTTTCACTTTAGCCATTCTGATACGTGTGCAGTGGTATATCATGATTTCCATTTGCACTTACCCAATAACTAATGATGTTGAAATTCTGTTCATGTGCTTATTTGCCATCTGTATACGTTATTTATGGACTGAAGTATGTCCCCTCCTAATTCACATATTGAGTCCTAGCCCCCAGCACCTCAGAATGTGACTGTTGTATAGGGCCTTTACAGACATGATTAAGGGAAAACAAAGCCTCTAGGGTGGGCCCTAATCCACTCAGACTGGTGTCCTTATAAGAAGGGAAATTTGGGCACACACAGAGATGCGAGCACACAATGAAAAGATCACGTGAGGACAGTGAGAAAGCCGCCATCTGCGAGCCAAAGAGAGAGGCTTCAGAAGAAACCAAGCCTGCTAACTTTGTGATCTGGGACTGCTCGGCCCCGGAGCTCTGAGGAAATAACTTTCTGTTGTTCAAGTCATACCCCATCTGCAATATTTCTTTATGGCAGTGGTACTAATGCAGTGGTACTAATGCAGTGGGAATGTCTCTTTATGTCTTACCCATTTTCTAATTAGATTTTTTTGTTTTAACTGTTGAGTTTTGCGAGTTCTTCATATATTCTAGATACAAGTCCCTTGTTGGTGTTGGATAAGTGAACTGCAAAATGATTCCCAGTCTGAAATTTGTCTTTTTATCCTTTTTACAGGGACTCTTACAGAGCAAAAGTTTTAAATTTTGATGAAATACAGTTTTTCAGTTCTTGTTTTTATAGGTCATGCATGTTTTTGGTGTCATAGGATTCTGTCTAGCAATTAGATAAGGAATATTTTCTCCTATGCTTTTTTTAAGTTTTATATTTTATGTTTTACATTGAAGTGCATGATTCATTTTGAGTTAATATTTTGTATGATGTGGAATTTAGACTAAGGCTCATTTTCTTTGGCCTACAGATGTCCAATACCCCACTCTCCTTATTACATACTTAAGTAAATGTTAACATCTGGGGAGTGATTTCTCCTACTTTGTTGTTTTTCAAAATTATTTTAGCTATTCTAAGTTCTGTGCCTTTACTTAGGAATTTCAGAATATGTAACTTGTTTTTAATAAAAATATTTTAGCAGGATAGAAAGCATGCATACAAAAATATAGGTAATGCATAAATGTCCATTTTAAAGAGTGGTAAAAAAAAATCTTAAGAAATAGAACATCATCAATATTCTTGAAGCTGTATGTATGTTCTTCCAAATTATACTTCTCTTTCCTCACTGTCTTAAATTCAAGTATGTCTTTGCTTTTCTTTATATTTCCTTTTATTTTTACTATTTTTATAGTATACTATACTAAAACCATAGGTTTTAAAATTTTGTCTGGCTTCATCTGCATATAAATGGCATAATGCTACATGTATTCTAAGTTATCTTGTTTCCTCAAGATTCACTGATGTTAATGCATACAGCTCTTGTTTATCAATTTTTGAAGCTCCATAGGATCCCTTTGTGTGACTGTAATACAGTTTATTGATCTAATCATCCAAATATGATCATTTGAATTGTTTCTTTCTTTGCATTACAAAGAAATAGGCTATTGATATTTTTATACCTAGTGTTTATGTGCAAGAAAAATCTCTAGTATTTTTGCCTAAGACTGAACTAATCTAGTCACAGAGTAAGTAGGTGCATCTTCAGTTTTACTAGATACTGATCTAACTTGTGTTCTAAAGTGTATCAGAGTTCCTATTGAGTGTATCTTGCTTTGTCCTCTAAAAATATGTCTTCTGATTCTTTTTAAAAGATGTAGGCTTTTCTTCTTCTATAGCTTTTCTTCTTCCTTCCTAATTACAACCCTTAAATAGAATTCGTGCCTCATATAGAATTTACCGAGTATCATAATTCCTCCAGGTGGTAAAGATACCTCGAGACAAGTGCTGGGCATAGAAGCCACAGGGCATAAATCTGCAAAGAAGTAAAAAGCTAACCTTTGCAAACAATATGGCTTCTCTCTCACTTACCAACTTTACATTTCCCTGTATGGCCCCGGAAGATGACTGGTTAGCCAGAGACGGGTAAGATTCCTCAAGGGAGGTACAACCTAAGACAGGCACAGTCGCAGGGGGGCCATCAGGTGAGAATTTGGGGATCAACAGAGGTGAGGCTCAGAACCTCACTCCCCCTGCTTTGAGAGAAATCTTCTGCATCCGTGGATGTCTTGCTGCCCTTGTCTAGCCTGGAGTGCCTCCTTGTGAAATTATCTTTGCTGGGGAAGGTATTAAGAAAATGGCAATTCAGAGGCTCCAATCTCAGAAACCCCACATTTTGTATCATGTTGGAAATGGTATGGTGGAATTTAATAGAAACTAATTCAAACTAGTTTAAAACTACACAGCCATGGTGTATTTACATTTTACAAAGTTAAAATAATTTCTTATCTTGGAAGCACTATATATATTTTTTCAGAAAACTGGCAGTATCAAGAATTTGTTCCTGAAAACTGAATCATGTTTGTTTTGTTTTGGCTTGCTATTTAGTATATTGGGGAATGGGATACTTTGATTAATCAAATATTCTGGTTTATATAAAGTGACCACTTTCATTTCATTTATGGTGTATGTATACCATATCTGCCAATAGCACACTTGGCTCTTCCAAACTGTCTCCCTTCTCCAAAACTGCTTTTCTGGGACCCTAGACTCAAGAACTTGTACTTAACTTTGATTTTTCTTTTTCTTGAACTCTTTCTTTTGCTTCAGGTTTGTTGGTATGTCATGATTCTTTGTTGGTAATCATACAGACTTAACCTTTTTTTTCCTTAATCTCACAATAATCTCTTTATATCTGAAATAATTCAGCTATGGTGGGCTCCCTACTTTGGCCCCTCTGATATTCTCCTGCAATCCATTCTCCTTCTCAAATAAGTTAAAGTCCATGGCACTGCTTTCAGGACTATCCTCTTAACCGTCCTTATTGTCCTTAGTAGCACATGGAACTGAGACACCCTCACTACATTTCAAGGTCTTAGGCCAGAGGGTATATGATTCCATGTGCCTAGATGTAGCAATGAGAATAACTTGATCCAAACAGGCCTTTTGACAGAAACAGTCCCCAGGATGTGGCCTGTGTGAACTAAACTCCAGGAGCAGACAGGATGTTGTACATTTAAGAAGAGGCAGTAGAGAGAGACAAGGCTGTGAACTTGGGTAAATTATAAAATAGTCACTGGCTTCGGGGAGGGTTATATGGAGTAATGCATGTAAAACACTGAGAGTCATGCCTGGTGCATAGAAAGCACTAGTAATGGTTAGTTAACATTTTTATTCCCTTTTACTGCTGAGGGAAATGAGGCACAAAAATGTGTATATTAGATTATCTTTATTTCTTTTTGCCACGCATTATAGACCCTTTGACACATAAGTTCCCTTTGTGGCTTTTTAATGTAAATTGCAGTGTTTTAACCTCCTATAATGCTGTTGACAGATTTGCTTCTTTAAGTCATGCTCAGCTGATGCAGAACTAAACTTTACAAAATTCCGTAAAACTTAATCAACTCCTTTATGCAAAACATAAGCTTCAAATATGGGATGATTATGCAAGAACAAGTTGTATATTTGACCCAAAACACCAGTATCTGTGATAACAATGAAAGGGCAGAATTCATATTCATGAACCATCATAAAGCCGCTAAAATCCTTCATTTCATTTGTGAATACTTTTATTTGTGTCAGTTTTAAGCAGAAAGTGACATACAGAAAGTGATTTCAATCCCATATACAAAGTATTCTGTTGTTAATTTTAGGGCTTTGTTTTGTAATATTAACAATGGGACATAGACGTGGCAGGTTTGCACAATTTCAAACTGAACACGGGGAAAGGGCACACTTCAGAAAATTACTATCCATAATAAATGGGATAAAATAATAAAAGTGTGGAGTCACTGTTGGAAATGAGGAGGCAGATGCTAAAAAAAGTTATTAAATGACTCTGCCCTGGAGAAGAAAGGTTCGTCTAAGCAAAAAACTACTTTGGGAACCAACGCTCAAATAGAGTGAAAGTCACAACTGCATTCGCTGAAAATGAGGCATAGGCTTTTAAATACTTTCTTCCTGTTATAAGGTCTAAATTTTGAAGCCATGTACAAAAAAATTAAGCCTTTCATGTGTGTTGTTTTAGATTTCATAAAGTTTGGTGTAACTGCCTACTAATTGCATATTGGAAAACCAAGCTTCTGAGAAAAGAGAAGAAGATGATGACAGAAGTTAAGTAACTTATTCAAGGTGCAGCAAGGATAAAACACCCAACTTCCATTCAGGTGGATTTGCCACCACTTTAAATGGATTTTAGAAACTTAAGTTTCTCAGTCAAAACAAGCAGTAAAAAATGGGCAAAGGACTTGCATAGATGTTTCTCCAAAGAAGATATGCAAATGACCAATAAACATCTAAAAAGATGCTCTAAATCACTGGTCATTAGAGAAATAGAAATCAAAACTACAGTGACATACGACATCACACCCATGAAGATGGCTATATCAACAAAACAAAATAATAAGTGTTGATGAGGATATAGAGTAATCGGAACTCTTGTGCACTGTCGGTGGGAATATAAAATCGTGCAGCTTTTGGGTAATAGCTTCGCAGTTTCTTAAAAGTGGGATCTTTGATAATCAGTATTCCAGGGAATTCAGTGAGACCTTATTTTTAGAAACAACCTTCTGGGTTGTACAGTACTTAAAATGGCTATTCAATTTGTTTTAGGAATTCAACATTTTTTTTGGTAGTCACAGTTTCAATAGCAGTTCATATTCAAATTGCAAGAAGAGACTTGTCTATTTTAGCCTGAACTAAATTACCTGTGATGGATCTGAAAAGTGTACACTTATCTGTTACATAAAGTATAACAAGTCACAAAAGTCAAACAAATTCTTCTCAAATACATCACATTCTGTGGTATTTTTAGCAAATGCTATTTTTATATTTGATATTTTAGTTCAGATGCCATGTTAGTAAGGAATCCAGAGCTGGATTGAGATTAGGCTGTAACACTCTCAGGCCTAACACATTTCATGGAAAATGTACAGACTGCTAGGCAGTCTCTTATGGATTCAAGAAATCAGACACTCTTATTTCTTTGGAACCATGAGTGCTATGCCCCTACGTGCAATGCTATGGCAAAGAAAAGACTCCAAATTTCTAAATAATTCCATTAGTGCTACACATGACATTTCCTGGGTGGTACTCTGATCTCTGACATAGTGCTAACACAGAGGGTTGTAGGTTTCACTCACTTACACTAAGCCAAGGCAGGCTTATTTGTTCTTGTTTTCTCTGCAACCTAGAGCCTTGCCTTCATCAGATCCACTGCTTGCCTGGTGCCGGCAAGAAAGGACTCAGGCGAGAGGCGGAGCCAACATGGCGGCGTGAGTAGGACAGTGGGAATCTCCTCCTAAAAACATATATATTTTTGAAAATACAACAAATACAACTAATCCTAAAAGAGAGACCAGAAGACACAGGACAACAGCCTGACTACATCGACACGTGCGAGAGCCCAGCGCCTGGTGAAAGGGAGACCACAGGACACAGGACAACATCCAGACCACATCCACACCTGCAAGAACCCAGCGCCTTGCGAAGGGGGTAAGATACAAGCCCTGGCCCGGCGGGACCCGAGCGCCCCTCCCCCGGCTCCCGGCGGGTGGAAAGAAACCGTAGCGGTTTTTTTTTTTTTTGGCGAGTGCTTTTTGGAAGCCTTAAAGGGACGGGCCCCCGTTGCTAGGGAGGCAGGGTGGCGGGACCGGTGAGCAGGTGACTGGGACCGGCGCCTGAGGACAAAGAATATCCCGCGTATCTCCCTGCGGGACCGGCAGGCGGGTGCCTGAGACCGGCGCCTGAGGACGGAGGAAATCGCGCGTTCTTCCCCTTTTTTTTTCTCTTTTTGGCGAGCGCTTTTTGGAAGCCTTAAAGGGACAGGGACCCCGGTGCTAGGGAGGCAGGGTGGCGGGACTGGTGAGCGGGTGCCTGGGTCCGGCACTTGAGGACAGAGGAAATCGCGCATTTTCCCCCTTTTTTTTTTCTCTTATCCGCGAGTGCTTTTTGGAAGCCTAAAAGGGACAGGGACCCCGGTGCTAGGGAGGCAGGGCGGCGGGACTGGTGAGCGGGTGCCTGGGACCGGTGCCTGAGAACAAAGAATACTGAGCGTTCCTTCCCTGCGGGACCGGAGGGTGGGTGCTTTTTGGAAGCCTTGAAAGGACAGGGACCCTGATGCTAGGGAGACAGGGCAGCAGGACCAGTGAGCGGGTGCCTGGGACCGGCACCTCAGGAAAAAAAAAAAAAAAAAATCGCGTGCTTTTTCCTTTTTTTTTTCTTTCTGTTCCCTCTCTCATTGTTGCTGTTGTTGTTTTGGTTTGGAGAGTGCTTTTTGGAAGTCTTAAAGGGGCAGGACAGGTCACTTAGACCAGAGGCAGGGAATCTGGGGATCTCTGGGCACTCTAACCCCCTGGGCAGCAGGGAGCACAGAGGCCCCTTACGGAGATAAATAGCCCCCTGGCCACTTCCCCTCCAACGGGGCTCCACCATTTTGGAGGAACAGCCCCAGCCAGGCCAAGCCCACAGCAACAGCAGAGATAAACCCCAAAGCAACTGGGCAGGAAGCAGAAGCCCTGTCTGCGCACAGCTGCCCAGCACAAGCCACTAGAGGTCGCTATTCTCCCAGGAAAAGGCTACAAACCAACAAGAAGGGAGGCTCTTCCAGCGGTCACTTGTACCAGCTCTGCAAACTATCTCTATCACCATGAAAAGGCAAAACTACAGGCAGACAAAGATCACAGAGACAATCCTGAGAAGGAGACAGACCTAACTAGTCCTCCTGAAAAAGAATTCAAAATAAAAATCATGAACATGCTGACAGAGATGCAGAGAAAAATGCAAGAGCAATGGGATGAAATGCAGAGAAAAATGCAAGACAGTGGGATGAGATGCAGAGAAAAATGCAAGAGCAGTGGGATGAAGTCCGGAAGGAGATCACAGATGTCAGGAAGGAGATCACAGAAGTAAAACAATCCCTGGAAGGATTTATAAGCAGAATGGATAAGATGCAAGAGGCCATTGAAGGAATAGAAGCCAGAGAGCAGGAACCTATAGAAGCTGACATAGACAGAGATAAAAGGATCTCCAGGAATGAAACAACACTAAGAGAACTATGTGACCAATACAAAAGGAATAATATTCGTATTATAGGGGTACCAGAAGAAGAAGAAAGAGGAAAAGGGATAGAAAGTGTCTTTGAAGAAATAATTGCTGAAAACTTCCCCAAACTGGGGGAGGAAATAATCAAACAGACCACGGAAATACACAGAACCCCCAACAGAAAGGATCCAAGGAGGACAACACCAAGACACATAGTAATGAAAATGGCAAGGATCAAGGACAAGGAAAGAGTTTTAAAGGCAGCTAGAGAGAAAAAGGTCACCTATAAAGGAAAACCAATCAGGCTAACATCAGACTTCTCAACAGAAACCCTACAGGCCAGAAGAGAATGG
The DNA here is from genome assembly GCF_040802235.1 of Manis javanica. Taxonomy (NCBI): domain Eukaryota; kingdom Metazoa; phylum Chordata; class Mammalia; order Pholidota; family Manidae; genus Manis; species Manis javanica. The sequence goes on along the minus strand of NC_133167.1, from coordinate 73,455,414 downwards.
CATGATATACTTAATGCAATGAAACAGAAGGGCCTTGAACCAAGGATACTATATCCAGCACGACTATCATTTAAATATGATGGTGGGATTAAACAATTCCCAGACAAGCAAAAGCTGAGGGAATTTGCTTCCCACAAACCACCTCTACAGGGCATCCTACAGGGACTGCTCTAGATGGGAGCACCCCTAAAAAGAGCACAGAACAAAACACACAACATATGAAGAATGGAGGAGGAGGAATAAGAAGGGAGTGAAGAAAAGAATCTCCAGACAGTGTATATAACAGCTCAATAAGCAAGCTAAGTTAGGCAGTAAGATACTAAAGAAGCTAACCTTGAACCTTTGGTAACCACGAATCTAAAGCCTGCAATGGCAATAAGTACATATCTCTCAATAGTCACCCTAAATGTAAATGGACTTAATGCACCAATCAAAAGACATAGAGTAATAGAATGGATAAAAAAGCAAGACCCATCTATATGCTGCTTACAAGAAACTCACCTTAAACCCAAAGATAAGCATAGACTAAAAGTCAAGGGAAGGAAAAACATATTTCAGGCAAACAACAGTGAGAAGAAAGCAGGGGTTGCAGTACTAATATCAGACAAAATAGACTTCAAAACAAAGAAAGTAACAAGAGATAAAGAAGGATACTACATAATGATAAAGGGCTCAGTCCAACAAGAGGATATAACCATTCTAAATATATATGCACCCAATACAGGAGCACCAGCATATGTGAAGCAAATACTAACAGAACTAAAGACGGAAATAGACTGCAATGCATTCATTGTAGGAGACTTCAACACACCACTCACCCCCAAGGATAGATCCACCGGGCAGAAAATAAGTAAAGACACACAGGCACTGAACAACACACTAGAACAGATGGACCTAATAGACATCTATAGAACTCTACATCCAAAAGCAACAGGATATACATTCCTCTCAAGTGCACATGGAACATTCTCCAGAATAGACCACATACTAGCTCACAAAAAGAGCCTCAGTAAATTCCAAAATATTGAAATTCTACCAACCAATTTTTCAGACCACAAAGGTATGAAAGTAGAAATAAATTCTACAAAGAAAACAAAAAGGCTCACAAACACATGGAGGCTTAACAACATGCTACTAAATAATCAATGGATCAATGAACAAATCAAAATAGAGATCAAGGAATATATAGAAACAAATGACAACAACAACACTAAGCCCCAACTTCTGTGGGATGCAGCGAAAGTAGTCTTAAGAGGAAAGTATATAGCAATCCAGGCACACTTGAAGAAGGAAGAACAATCCCAAATGAATAGTCTAACATCACAATTATTAAAACTTGAAAAAGAAGAACAAAGGAGGCCTAAAGTCAGCAGAAGGAGGGACAAAATAAAGATCAGAGAAGAAATAAACAAAATTGAGAAGAATAAAACAATAGCAAAAATGAACGAAACCAAGAGCTGGTTCTTTGGGAAAATAAACAAAATAGATAAGCCTCTAGCCCAACTTATTAAGAGAAAAAGAGAGTCAACACAAATCAACATAATCAGAAATGAGAATGGAAAAATCACGACAGACTACACAGAAATACAAAGAATTATTAAACACTACTATGAAAACCTATATGCCAACAAGCTGGAAAACCTAGAAGAAATGGACAACTTCCTAGAAAAATACAACCTCCCAAGACTGACCAAGGAAGAAACACAAAAGTTAAACAAACCAATTACAAGCAAAGAAATTGAAACAGTAATCAAAAAACTACCGAAGAACAAAACCCCGGGGCCAGACGGATTTACCTCGGAATTTTATCAGACACACAGAGAAGACATAATACCCATTCTCCTTAAAGTGTTCCACAAAATAGAAGAAGAGGGAATACTCCCAAACTCATTCTATGAGGCCAACATCACCCTAATACCAAAACCAGGAAAAGACCCCACCAAAAAAGAAAATTACAGACCAATATCCCTGATGAATGTAGATGCAAAAATACTCAATAAAATATTAGCAAACAGAATTCAACAGTATATCAAAAGGATCACACACCATGACCAAGTGGGGTTCATCCCAGGGATGCAAGGATGGTACAACATTCGAAAATCCATCAACATCATCCACCACATAAACAAAAAGAAAGACAAAAACCACATGATCATCTCCATAGATGCTGAAAAAGCATTTGACAAAATTCAACATCCATTCATGATAAAAACTCTCAGCAAAATGGGAATAGAGGGCAAGTACCTCAACATAATAAAGGCCATATATGATAAACCCACAGCCAGCATTATACTGAACAGCGAGAAGCTGAAAGCATTTCCACTGAGATCGGGAACCAGACAGGGATGCCCACTCTCCCCACTGTTATTTAACATAGTACTGGAGGTCCTAGCCACGGCAATCAGACAAAACAAAGAAATACAAGGAATTCATATTGGTAAAGAAGAAGTTAAACTGTCACTATTTGCAGATGATATGATACTGTACATAAAAAACCCTAAAGACTCCACTCCAAAACTACTAGAACTGCTATCGGAATACAGCAAAGTTGCAGGACACAAAATTAACACACAGAAATCTGTAGTTTTCCTATACACTAACAACGAATCAATAGAAAGAGAAATCAGGAAAACAATTCCATTCACCATTGCATCAAAAAGAATAAAATACCTAGGAATAAACCTAACCAAAGAAGTGAAAGACTTATACTCTGAAAACTACAAGTCACTCTTAAGAGAAATTAAAGGGGACACTTATAAATGGAAACTCATCCCATGCTCATGGCTAGGAAGAATTAATATCGTCAAAATGGCCATCCTGCCAAAAGCAATATACAAATTTGATGCAATCCCTCTCAAATTACCAGCAACATTCTTCAATGAATTGGAACAAATAATTCAAAAATTCATATGGAAACACCAAAGACCCTGAATAGCCAAAGCAATCCTGAAAAAGAAGAATAAAGTAGGGGGAATCTCACTCCCCAACTTCAAGCTCTACTACAAAGCCATAGTAATCAAGACAATTTGGTACTGGCACAAGAACAGAGCCACAGACCAGTGGAACAGATTAGAGACCCCAGAAATTAACCCAAACATATATGGTCAATTAATATTTGATAAAGGAGCCATGGACATACAATGGCAAAATGACAGTCTCTTCAACAGATGGTGCTGGCAAAACTGGACAGCTACATGTAGGAGAATGAAACTGGAACATTGTCTAACCCCATATACAAAGGTAAACTCAAAATGGATCAAAGACCTGAATGTAAGTCACGAAACCATTAAACTCTTGGAAAAAAACATAGGCAAAAACCTCTTAGACATAAACATGAGTGATCTCTTCTTGAACATATCTCCCCGGGCAAGGAAAACAACAGCAAAAATGAGCAAGTGGGACTACATTAAGCTGAAAAGCTTCTGTACAGCGAAAGACACCATCAATAGAACAAAAAGGAACCCTACAGTATGGGAGAATATATTTGAAAATGACAGATCCGATAAAGGCTTGACGTCCAGAATATATAAAGAGCTCACACGCCTCAACAAACAAAAAACAAATAACCCAATTAAAAAATGGGCAGAGGAACTGAACAGACAGTTCTCCAAAAAAGAAATACAGATGGCCAAGAGACACATGAAAAGATGCTCCACATCGCTAATTATCAGAGAAATGCAAATTAAAACTACAATGAGGTATCACCTCACACCAGTAAGGATAGCTGCCATCCAAAAGACAAACAACAACAAATGTTGGCGAGGCTGTGGAGAACGGGGAACCCTCCTACACTGCTGGTGGGAATGTAAATTAGTTCAACCATTGTGGAAAGCAGTATGGAGGTGCATCAAAATGCTCAAAACAGACCTACCATTTGACCCAGGAATTCCACTCCTAGGAATTTACCCTAAGAACGCAGCAATCAAGTTTGAGAAAGACAGATGCACTCCTATGTTTATTGCGGCACTATTTACAATAGCCAAGAATTGGAAGCAACCTAAATGTCCATCTGTAGATGAATGGATAAAGAAGATGTGGTACATATACACAATGGAATACTACTCAGCCATAAGAAGTGGAAAAATCCAACCATTTGCAGCAACATGGATGGAGCTGGAGAGTATTATGCTCAGTGAAATAAGCCAAGCGGAGAAAGAGAAATACCAAATGATTTCACTCATCTGAGGAGTATAGGAACAAAGGAAAAACTGAAGGAACAAAACAGCAGCAGAATTACAGAACCCAAAAATGGACTAACAGGTACCAAAGGGAAAGGAACTGGGGAGGATGGGTGAGCAGGGAGGGATAAGGTTGGGGGAGAAGAAGGGGGGTATTAAGATTAGCATGCATGGGGGGGAGGGAGAAAGGGGAGGGTGGGCTGCACAAAACAGAGAGGAAAAGTAGTGAATCTACCACATTTTGCTAAGCTGATGGACAGTAACCGTAATGTGGTTGTTAGGGGGGACCTGATATAGGGGAGAGCATAGTAAACATAGTATTCTTCAGGTAAGTGTAGATTAAAAATTTAAAAAAAAAAAGAAAGAAAGAAAGAAAAGGGGGATTACTCCTTAACAGGATAAAACTATTGGTAAATCAAAGATCAACGCATGCTTTAAATATCCTTAATGTTGATCACTTAAAGGGTGTCAGATGATCAGCTATGGAGGTACTCTTTTCTGATAATATTCCTTTCTCTTAATTAAAAAAAAAAAAAAAAGCAGTTACTGTGTGCTGACCTCCAATGAGTTCCGCACAGTGGTATAGAGGGCATGTCAAAGTGTGGGCAAAGGGTCTGTTTGTTTCTACGCAGAAGATCAAGGCCTAGCTTGGATACCCAGAAAATGAACTAAGATACGATATGAGGAGGAGCTTCCGGCATCAGCACTCTCTGGAGGACTTGTGCCGGGGGATGATCATCAAAAAGCCTCCACAGGGATCCGGACGATGCTGCGGTTGTGGCTGCATCCAGCCCACCGTCTCCTGGACTTGCCATAAGAAGGAGGAGGGAGATGTCTAGGCTGGCATGTGCATACAGTGAGACAACGAATTTGACCGGATCTGTACTGTTGGAACTCAACCAGGAGTTGGGAGGGGTGCAAGTTGTAGCACCCCAAAATCTCATGACTATAGACTATCTATGGTTAAAAGAACATATGGGATGTGAACAGATCCCAGAAATGGGCTGCTTTAATTTGTCTGATGGTTCAAGTACAGTTGGACAATATCCATCATATCATAGATAAATTTTCACAAATGCCTAGGGTGCCTAAATGGTTTTCTTGGCTTCACTGGAGATGGCTGGTAATTATAGATTTGCTTTGTTTATGTCACCGTATTCCTATTATGTTAATATGTGTGTGCAAATTAGTTAGTAGTTTAAAACCTATACATACTTAAGGTACTATACAAGAAGATATGTCAAAGAAATAATCAATCCTCCCAAGTTTCCTTCATATGCTACATCTATAGCTTTTCTTCTTCCTTCCTAATTACAAACCTTAAATAGAATTCGTGCCTCATATCGAATTTACCGAGTATCATAATTCCTCCAGGTGGTAAAGATACCTCGAGACAAGTGCTGGGCATAGAAACCACAGGGCATAAATCTGCAAAGAAGTAAAAAGCTAACCTTTGCAAACAATATGGCTTCTCTCTCACTTACCAACTTTATATTTCCCTGTATGGCCCCGGAAGATGACTGGTTAGCCAGAGACGGGTAAGATTCCTCAAGGGAGAACAACCTAAGCAGGCACAGTCGCAGGGGGGCCATCAGGTGAGAATTTGGGGATCAACAGAGGTGAGGCTCAGAACCTCACCCCCCCTGCTTTGAGAGAAATCTTCTGCATCCGTGGATGTCTTGCTGCCCTTGTCTAGCCTGGATTAATACTTAGTCCACAGGCACACACCTGATCATCTGATCATCTACATTTGCCTTCTTACAGCACTAAACTATGTTTTCTACCTTTATCTTGCATCTACCTACCACTTCAGCATTTTATTAAAAATAAAAATAATAATAATAATAGGAGAAATGTGGGATCAACATATAAATCAAGTACAAAAATCAAACGAATATTCATATTTGGCCTGATGGTTTATAGGTCATATTGCATGATCAAAACCGAAAGTTTCTGTGATGACTGCCCTTGTACTGTTCACCATGTAAGAATTTATTCACTATGTAAGAATTTGTTCACCATGTAAGAACTTGTTCGTTATGCTTCAGAAGATTGGAGACTGACGAGAATTAGGCTTGAGATGGATTAATGACTGTACATTGAGCGTTGACCCCCCTATACTGAATTTTATTGTTGTTAACAACCATTTGATCAATAAATATGAGAGATGCCCTCTCAAAAAAAAAAATGATTGAGATAAGCAGAAAGTAAAATAATGAAAAATTTCTTTGGTTGTTAATTAGTGTTTGAAGATTCATAGAAACCATTGCTAAAGATTTGAACAAATGAGTATTAGAACATTTACACAGTATGGGAGGTTTGCTGTACAGTTGGCTGAAAGTTAAAAATAATATCTCAGCTTATGGTATTTGGTAGATTCTGTTTTAAGAATGCAATAGCCTTGTATGAACTATTAAGGGAAAGATATACTAGGCAGGATATGTTATTGATGTAAAAAGTACATTGTAAAAACTACGTAAGTGTAATCACTGTTGATATAACCTATTTCTGTTAAGTGTTCTTCAAAAAAATTACTGTGGGTAAAATTGCAGGTATAACAGCAGATTTGAAATTGATTTATTGTATTACTAGTCAGTGTTTTCAGCACACAAGTTAAAAGCAGACATTCATAAAGTGCTTCAGGATGTTACTGATGGACTTAATTTTGTGTTTTTTAAAAGGTCTTCAAATTGTAGGTCTGGACAATAATAAATGAATAGGAAACAACTTTAAAATCTTTTATAACAAAAAGAGGTTTTCTGGTTGTGTCCTAGATTTGTCAAGCAAAAAAAAAAAAAAAAAAAAAAAAAAAGGACTCAGGCAATACCTGAATTTGCAATAATGACAAGAGGATATTCAAACTTGAAGAGGGCATTCAAAGAGTAGCAAAAACAATATAGAAAATGGCAATGTTCAGCTGAACTCAGAAAGGATTTCCTTGTTTCTTTTTTTCACTTTGCTTATGGCTAGACTAATGGCCTCTGTTGTGGGAGACGGCTTATTAGGGAAGTGAGACCTCCCATCAGCTGGAAAGATAACCGTATATGGAAATGGTGACATGATCAGATGCTGTCTGCATTCAGTATGGTGATGGAGGCACAAGCTATTTTTTCTTGCTAATTGGTTACTGCCTTTTTTTTTAAAGGAAAATCAGATAGATACTCATTTTATTATACAACAGTCTAAATAAACTCTTAACAAACTTGATTTCAGAAAATGTTTGCTACTGCCCTTAGTGTACAAGCAAGAAATTATTCACCCAAAGGGTCAGACCAAATATCGATAAATTTATTTTTTCTTCTATGAGGAAATAATAATCCATTTCAGATGAACAAACTCTTCCCAGTTCCAGAATGCCAGTCAGAAATGATCTCTTATAAAGTCAATCCATGATAATTTACTCTGACTAGTGTCTATGAAAATATGTCTAACAACCATGTAAAGATATGCTAAGCATGCATACTCCTTTAATTCTTCAACCAAGACCAGCTACTATATTTGCTCTCCTGAGATGTTAACATTTTGAAATGAATAAGGAAAATGGCAGACCATCTGTTTAGGTACCAGAGTTCTGACCTCAGGATTCAGAGGGCTTTCTAGCTTAAGAAAGAGCATATTCTTAGTTATGTCAGAACTTTGCCTTCTAGCAAAGAAAAGGCAGCATTATCCCAAAAGACTGATCTAAAGACAGGAAAGCACTTCACTAGTATATTGTGAATAGATTTTAGTTCTTAGTAGTTCAGTACGTTCTGGAAAATTCCCCAAGTTATCATTCTCTCACGTTTGAATGAGAACGTATTGTTTGCCCACAGCAAATTTCCACTGCAACAGAGATCCTGCACAGGTTAGAAATCTACCACCTGGAAAGAGGGAATTCTGCTAATGAAATGCCTTAGCAACACCAAGAGGTCTGTGGGAAGGTGGTGATATGTCCAGACTCTAGCAGTACTCTAATATGTGGTGTCAGGAAACAGTGGATTTGTTCTCTGACTCACACATCCTCTCCCATGTCAGCTGGCCATGTAGTTCCCTAAAAGGGAAAGTTCATGCACTCTGTTGAGGGATAGATCCAGGTTTTGTGGGTTTAGAAGATTATCCACTTTTGGGGAAACTTCTTTAAGATAAAGAATCTAAAATCACAAGTACAGAATCAGATACAAGATGAACTAGTTTCTTAATATGCCAATGATTTCACATTATTGTTTTCCAGTGGAGAAGGAGGAAGAGACGTGTACCTTTAATGTAGCGGCTCTGACTCACTCATTCCCGACCAACCTTGCTTCTTCTCCATCACTCACATACTTCCAGGGCTGGGTACCATAGGACATACTCGTGTTGTAAGATGATGTGTGGCTCTCACCTTCATGTCCCCAGATGAGCTAGCACAGATGCTGTAGGGATTTTCCCAGAAGCCTTTTCTGTTTTTGGACTGCCAGCATTAACTCCACTAATATATGAAAGGAACAAACACATACAATATTCCGCCTAATCCAAATCAAATGGAATCACATGACTTCTTTCCCTTTAGCAGGCATGACTACTTCATCCCCTTAACATAAGGTTCTAACTAATTGCACACACACAAAAAAAATGTGAAAAATTCTTACAGAAATGTATGACCACATGGACACTTCTTCAGTTTCATTAACTCCATGCTGAATATGCCTTAGGGGTCTCTACAGCTTTTTTGGCTTCCAGAAGAATAATTTTTTAGGAATATTTGGGTAAGATAGAACCCTTATTTTTGCATGCCTTTCCTCTTTAACCCATTTAACCATTTTGTAATGTGTATTCTAGAAAAAACTTTTACATTATCAAGTCTGTCAAAATCAACTGCTAAAAATGTTCCCATTATCAATAGAATTTGGGCTACAATGAATTGGTTAGACATTCAATATGGAATAGCAGACTATGTTTCTCTTATTTAACCTATGGTGAACTAATACTACAGTTTAAAGCAGGTGGCTTGGGTTTATTTGAATATTTATAATATTTGTACTGGAACAAAGGTGATATACAATATCATATTGTTTCAGATATGCAACATAGTGACTTGATAATTATATACATTACTAGATGCTTGCCATACTAAGTGTAGTTACTCTATTACCCTACCAAGATACTACAATATTACTGTGTCGTACTTGGATTCCTATGACTGACTGACTTTACAATTCGCAGTTTGTACCTCTTTCTCCCCTTCATCTATGTCACACATTTCCCTATGATAACCAGTAATCTGTTGGCCATATTTGTGGGTCTCTGTTTGTTTTCTTAGACTGCAAATATAAGTGAAATCAGATTACTTATAATATATAATAAGTGAGATTTTTATTCCCTAAATGAAAAAAATACCCAAGTAATTAAAAAACATTAAGGGATTATTTTTCACTTCTCTGTCCTTTTAACAATGTAAAATGATGCCTAATGCTTCACCCCTTATGATTTTAACCCCTTGGTGATAATTTCAGGAGCAGGATTTTACATTTGCAGGTTGGAGAAGAGAACCAGAAAGAGTGGGAGAAGCAGAGGGATGCCAGATAAGATCATCCGACATTATGTGGGCTAAAATCATGCGGTGAAGACCCACCCCAGCACTCAGGGAAAGGAATATGGTTGTCTCAAAACTTTTCCCTAAAACCAGCTCATATAGTTGAGGAGTGGGGAAGAGAAAGGCAATAAATAATTTGCCTGTATGCTCCACATACACTTAGAATTAAACTACCTAGTTATGTTTTTAATTATTTAGATGTTTTGATAGATTATTTTAAGGGTATGTCCTCTGGGATAATTTTAATGAGCTCTACTTTGTGTTAAGGAAAATAATATCTTATTTTAAACTTTCTGGGCATTCTTAAAAGACTGACTTTAACACCAATTTCATAAAAGCCAAAACTTTGAAGGAAGTAAGCAAAAAGAAAATTAATTTAAAATTTTAATGAAGCTTCTTAAAGAATGCATACTAATTTAGATATTTCAAGTTTATGAAGTATATAAGTTACATGAACTTTAGTACACTGATGTCTGCTGGCTAGTCATTCTCCATGGATATTTAGACAGTGAAACACAAACCTTGACACAAATTCTATTTTATAAGCAAAGATAAATTTTAAAATTGTAGTATCTTCTTTTACAGCACATCTGTGATTCATTTGTTACTGATTGCATCCATTTTCAGGAAAACAATCATTTCATGATTATTGTGAAAAAGTCATCTTTTTAAAATAGATTTTCTACATTTTCATTGAGGTTTCCATAAATTCATTTTTATTTACTAAGGACAAATGGGGCTGGCTGCTTTAAACATCTCTGGTAAGGTCATCTTATGTTGTTTTAACCTGTTTTCTGCATTGTAGTTATAAGTTTGTAGGCTTACAACAAATACAAAAAGAATCAGAGGAAAATAAAGTCATGCCTTGGACTTTATCAAGTAGAAAATTATTTCCATAAGCCCAATGTAATAACGCACAGTAGGTAGAACCAGCTCTTTTCCCAAAACAAAAAAATAAGTAATTTGTGAAAATTACTTAAATCACTATAATACAATATTAAATTTACATTTTTTTGAAATTCCCATTTTCTAATTGCATGTATTTCTTTTTTTATTTTTTATTAAGATATTATTGATATACACTCTTACGACGGTTTCACATGAAAAAGTGATGTGGTTACTACATTAACCATATTATCAAGTCCCCACCCATACCCCAATGCAGTCACTGTCCATCAGGGTAGTAAGGTAAGTGCATGTATTTCTAATAAGTGTAGCTTTCATGAAGTCAAAGTTGCAGGAGTGATTAAAGATATAAAAAGATGCCTAATATTGCTTACACTTATAACTTTATAAATTAAAACTATACAGTGAGGCCATTTTTTCTCAAACAAATTGAGTCAAGGATAAAATTTTGACCACATATGCTGGTGGAATGACTGTAGGAAATAGTCTCTCTCACACATTTTTGGGGGAATGAAAAATGTTACTATTCTTTGGAGGCAATTTAGCAACCTAGAAAAATTATGTATTTATTTCTCACATGCCACAGCAATCTGCCATCTCAGATGTTACCCCAGTATGTCCTGGGCTAAATATATGTGTTGGCACAAACAAAAAGCAAAAATCAATATATACACGAGGTTTTCTTGCAGCACTATTTGTAATAACAAAAACTGGAAACAACCCTAATGCCCATCCATAGCTGACTGAAACTGTGGTACATACAGACAATGGAGTACTGTGTGTAAAGAAAAGTGAAGCCATATATTAATAGACTGTGTGAAATGATCTCAAGGATATGTTGTTAACAAAAAGGAAGAGGGAGAAATTATATATAGTGTATGACCATTTATCCAATAGAGGAAGAGGTATAAAAGTATTACCTTCCATAGTAAAAATCAAGAATAAACTTAAAGGTATTTTTAGAATAGTAACTTTTAAGTAGAGGAAGATGAAAGGAAGAAGGGCATAGCGATAGAAACCAGACTTCTCTGAAAACTAGGGGAGAATCCTCTGCCTCTTCTAGCTTCAGGTGCTCACCAGCAATTTCAGCCTCTGATGTCACCTGGCCATCATTTCCCTGTGTGTCTCTCTCCTCTCCTTCTAAGGACAGGAGTCCTTTTGGATTAAGGGCCCATCCTGCCCCAGTATAACATCATCCTACTTAACTAATTACGTCTGCAACAACTCTGTTTCCAAGTAAGGTCACATTCTAAGGCACTAGGGGTTAGTTCTTCTTTTGGAGGGGACAAAATTCAACCCGTAACAGGAAAATTGTCAACATTTTACATATTTATGTAAAAGCAAAAACATTCCCTAAAACCTCAAAATGAAATGAAACAAATGAACCTACTACATACCACGCTGGTGGCATAATCACACAGAGGAATTCTTTCAGGATGCCTTGAAAGGCAATGCTTGGATTGTACAGATTTAGAGTGATATATACTAAGGATAAAAGAGCTACTGAAAAATCTTTAACTCTTTTTGGTTCAGATAATGGAGATAAATATGCTAAAGTCATTAGAAACCTGGCTTTTTAGCATCATTGGATACAAATATAAAGTCAAAGATACTAAGTTACAAACTCTGCTATCCTAAATTTGAACTGGAAATATCAATATGAATATGTGATATATTTTTTCTTAAAAATTCATGTTTAAATTCTATCGACTGAAATGTTGAAGAAACCATGTTCAAACTAGTAGCAGTGAATATTCCATAAAAATCTTACTTAAGAACAATTGAATCTGAGTCTTATCAATACTTTATCATTTAAGTGTCAGGTTATAAAACATAGAAATGGCAAAAAGAATGTTAAATGATACTACATGAATGCAGAAAAGCAAACTCCAGGTAAGATTTTTAGGAAAAATTAGTATTTTCAGCAAATAAACTGAAAAAAATCAAGGGGATAAACTACAGAATAAAATGTATTTAAGAGGGAATTCAAAGAAATGCAATGGGTGAACTTTATTTAGATCCTAAATCAAACAATGAACCATAGAAAGCATCTGTAACATTATCAAGAAAATTTAAGTTGAGACTATGTATTTAATGATATTAAGAAATTACTATTAAATTTCAGATGTAATAATAGCATTGTAGTTTATATTTACATATATACATATACATACATATATATATACAGATATATGTTAAAAACTCATGGATGCAGTTATATAATAGAGTTTGCTTAAAACACCCTAGTGCCGGGGTAGGTAGCTATGACTTGAAAACTTTTGGACTTGGTTGATGGAGTCCCTAAAAGATCATAACACTTTTTTCTTTACTTTTGTATGTATTTGATATTTTCAACAATACAATGTTTTTAAAAGCAGGCCTGGTTTCTCTTTCACTCCTCCTTCTACACAAGATACAGAAATAAAGTTAAATGCAAAATAAACTCTATGACTTTAGACCAACAATAGTAATGGGCACTCAGATTTTGCAAAAAGTTTTATATATATTTAAATTAAAATAATGTTAATATACAAACTTACTGTGGTTTCATACTGTCACCTGAAGCAAACATTTACTACTAGAGTGAACAGCCAAGAACCTTGGTATGTATCTGCATGTTGCTCATGTGCTGTCACCTGGGATGTTGGTACTGAACCATTTTACATACAAAAATGTCATGGGTTTAATAAAATATGATTGCTTATATTTCAATTAATTGTTTTCATTTTGGGTGAAACAAAAACCCTGCAATCTCCATGATGGTGAATTTAAAATTGTAGAGTCTAAGCCATTGTTATCTGAAAATCTTACCTGATATCAGCCATAGAAATTATTTTGTTTTTAAGTGCCTAAGTGATAACAGTTATAACATCACTAACTGACACAACTTCACTTGGGGGTATGTTTAAAAATAGAAATAACTTTTAAAAATATTGGCAGTCCCATCCTTCGGAGACAAAAATCTTTCCATGTGGATGAGTGGCTTAATACTGGTGTTTGCAAACATGTTAAAGTAATAGATTTGCCTGTATCTTCTTGAATGACATTTGAAAACTTTTTCTAGATTTTGATAACGGTGGATTGATGTTCCCAGTAAAATTGTCCATTTTTAACTAGCTGTTTCACAGCATATTTCTGATCTAAGAATTTGTATATATTAGTTCTTTCAGACTATGTTTGCCAGACTATGTTGCCACCGATTTGCCAGTGTGATTTAAAACACAAAACTTGAAACCAAAGAAAATACCACGAAATGTGGGAAAAACTTTGAAACGCCAGGAGATTTGGGAACCACCAATTTTAAATTGCTGCCCTAGAAAAATCTCCATAGCGATGTCCAAGAAAAGCTATCGCCTGCCCATGAGACCTGAGAGAAGACATCCACATTCTAAGGCCATTTTTTCAACACTTATAATTAGAAGCAAACGCCAGGATTCATTCATTGATTTTTTAATATTCACAAATGAAATCTGTTGGGATAATTGCCATGACTTCAAAAATATTTTTGATTTATCATGAACTAGTTGAAAAAGGTCACACTACTTTTAAAACTCCTTTCTGGCCTGCTTTGTGTGCATTTTCTGTAACAATGTTGGTAGGATTATACACAACTCAAGTTTGCTATTTGCTACAATTTTATGAAATTGTTGGCAAAAGTTTTGGTAATAAATGGTTAAAACACAGCAAAACTATATTTTAAAAAATTAAATTTATTGGGCTGGGGGATAATGGTCACCTGTCATTTTCATCTGTCCAGAATCCATTGACTCTTTTTTTTTCCTGACACAGTAGTTTGAATTTTCTTTCGAAATAATATCATCAATAATCTCAGTTTTTATGGTTCTGATGCAGGGGCTGCCTGAACTCCAGCTGCAGAAGTGGCCACGTGACTCAGGTCCATCCAGTCCATCATTCTAACCCTTTGGCCTCACTCATAAAATTATTGTAAGAATAAAATAAGATAATAAATGTAGATTTCACCTCAGTGATGTGCATGTAATAAGAGCTCAAGAAATGTTAGTTGGTTTTACTATTAAAAGGTGAATCTGATCTTTCATCTCCTCTTCTTATAATATCATAGAATCTAAACTGCTTCCTCACAGTGGGACACATGGCTCAGCTGACATAATCAGGTCATCTCCAGTCTTGCCCCCACCATAGCGCATTGAGTTCTCTGAAAGTTCCACACCTCTTCTTTCATTCTAGGAGCTTAATCATGCCACTCCACTCTCTCTGGTGTACTTATTCCTTCCCCCTTCCTCCCCTTTCCTCCTATACTAACCTGTATGCTCCTGTCTATCTCATTCCACACTGTATTTCTCCTGAGTAACATAATTAATCGATCCCTGGCAAGGATACATGAAGTGCTTATTGAATGAATTGTTTTAAACCACATTTTAAAGAATGAAGCCAGCGTAAGATGAGGTATTTATACATTTCTCTTAAAAAAAGAAAACTTTCCCCCCAAGTTTCCAAAATACAGAACAGACTTCTGTTGATTTTAATGTTTAAAAAAAGAGGAAATTGCAGTGCCTGTGTGGGACAGTAGATGGCAGTGCAAATATTATTTGACATAGATCCTCCTCGGTTTACAAAGATTCCAGAACGTGTCCCTGTAAATATCCAGCATGAAGTCTGATCGTTCTTCTTTATAATGTCTTTTATGGCTTTTCACTGAGACAGGCATTCTTTGTGAATACTGTTGGTGCATCGTACCTGCAGGGCCTTTCCAAAGAAAGTCAACAGCTGCCAACTAGGACCAATGTCAGGGAGAACTCCTGGCACAGAGGGCACAGGGTGGGGCCAGGTTCCCTGCCATGAAAGACACAAGGAGCTGACACTACTGCAGATTTTGAGCCTGCGCATTGTGATCATGGTTCTTAACCAGGATTAATCTATTGAGGAATAAGTAAGATGAAGTCACCTTCTACATTTCTGAACTGCTTATTCCTGGTTAATAAGTTTTCCCCAAGAGACTCAGAGAGTAGTTGGATATTTAGAATTTCTTCAACAAGAATGAAATTACTAACCAGTTGTATTTTTCCAACAGTTTTATGGAGTAGTATAGGATATAATCATATAATCTCAGGTGCTATGCCCATGTTTAGAAGAAATTAAGTTTAAGGGACTGTGTGTGTGTGTGTGTGTGTGTGTGTGTGAGTGTACATGTGTCACACATATAGTTATATATAGCATATGAAATAAGTTATCAGACTTTGCAAACTAAACCAAATAAGACTCAAACTTAAAACCCATACATGGCTTTAAACACACATATATATCAGTTAATGTCACCAAATCCCTTGATTCTCAACTGCTCCTGTAACTTTAACAAACAATCTTGATAGGGAAAACAAAATAGGAAAAGAAAAATAAGCAGTTTCAAAAAAAGTCCCGTGTACTACAGAAACACAGTCTAGTGTTCTGTCTTACTGAATCAGGGGGCAAAAATGCCTTCTTGCTGTAAAAAAACATCCCCATCAGAGGTACAGAAGCTCCTTGAAGGGAGACACCATCAGTGCTATTTTTTAGGGGAAAAGACAACTGAGCACTCAGATTCCCTAGAATTAATTTTTAGCTATATCAAAACAATCAGTTATAAGTATCTCTCCATTAGTTACAGAAACAGACATTTCATGGGATGGAGAACAGAGAAAACATTTCTACGTTGGATTTATGAGGTGGGTTATTTGGGGCCACATATTTATCTTTGTAATTCTGCTTCCCTTGGTTTAAGATGACAATACATTACTTGACTTTGTAAATCACTTCACACAAACCCTGAGTTTAAAATCCATAAATGGTTTCCTGTCATTTTTTAGGTCAGATCCGCATCACCAATGTGGCCAGCTCGGCCAGCCCTTGCCAGGCACTAGCATTCCCCACTAGCCATGCTACCCTGCTCTCCTCTTCACAGCCACTCTTCCACACACATGCTAGCGTCACAGGGTCACTGACCTCCTGCTCCTCTCCTTTAATCACTCTTTCTCCTAATTCACGTGGCATCTCAGTTCCCATGCTGTCAGGAAGTCATGTAACAGAGTCCACAGGGACTATAGTATGGTGTCACTTTTCTTGGTTCAGGGCTTTTGTCACAGATTGTAAATACATTTTTAACCTTTGTGATTAGTAGCTGCCACACCCATTGACACGTGCTCAATGTTTAGTACTTTATATTGAAAAAAATAAAAGAAGTGGATAAATGAATGGCTGAATAAATGAATGAATTCATGATCATGGAGGTGGGAATAGGGAACCCCAACCTAATTAAATCATGGGGAAAATGCAGCAGTACGGATCAGGAACGTGAAATCCACTAGAATCTGCTATTTATCAAAAGTCTATGTAATATATTTAATTTCTCATGAGCTTCAATTTGGTCACATAATTTTCAATGGCTCAAAGATGATCCACAAAGGGGATAAACTTAAATTTCATAATTCAGGGTAAATATAATTTGCAATAATATTACAGCAAATTTTGTAATTATATAAGGTCCTATTTTCCTTAAACTTGTTCATTTAGCTGTTAATTTGAACATGGAAGACCTTACACACAGTCTGAACATGGAACACCTTAGAAACAACCAGAAAACAGTCATTCTTTGCTCCCCACAAACAGTTTCAACTACCTGGTGGTGGGGTGGGCAGTTCTTTCTTGCCCTTTGGATGAACCCTATGCCATGTTCCAGAGCTTTTCCTTTGCATTTTGATAATTAAAAATCCTTCAGTTTCTTGAAGTCCCACAATGTCTTTTGGAAGTAATTTAAATGCCTGGCTCCTTGCATTAACTGCAATTGGAACTTTATTTCAAGAAAAGACTTCTCTCCTGGCCTATTTAGCCCTGCTAATTAGCACACAGAGGAGATGGCTGCCCGTTAGGTCCCTCCTGTGTTTGCCCCCACAGGGGCAGAGGTAGGATGAACGGCAGGGGAGAGGGAACGGGAAAGGTCTTGACCAGCACTAGCATGTACTCGCATCTCGCTCTCTGGCTATAGCAGGTATTTAGCAGAGACAGAAAGAGAGGTGAACACCTCTCACTCTAGGGCTGCTTTCACGTGACCCTGAAAGCCTCCCGTGATCTCCACCTGCAGATCTCCTTACTGTTTGTCTACTGGGCATCCTGTAGTGCACGCTGACCTTGCACCATGAGTCCTTGTCGCTCTGGACAGTCACATGACGTAGCCACCTCCAGGGTTGCTCTCCATGGCCTAATTGGGCCCATAGGAGGCACACTTGGCCCACATCTTTAACCCATCATCAGTGGCTGGAGTAACTTGCCAAGCAACTTTCTGCTCTGTGCTCATAGGTCATTTACCTAACTGCTGATACGTTTTTTTACTATATGCCTCCGATGATTAAAATAATAAGATTTCCAGGTCCCACTAACGTCTCTCACTCTATTTTCCACTGGGGGAGACGCTTCTCACTTCTCATCCCTCCTCTGTCTGGATGGAGGTTCATCAAACACACACATACACACACACACATGTACAAACTCTATCACAAAGTCTAATACCTGGTGTCTAGCCTCTTAGCTTGTAACCATTTTCTGAGACTAAAGATGAGAGTTCAGTTAAGGACCGAAAAATTCATTTTGATCACTTCCTTTTTACAAATTCTGCTTCCATAGTCCAGTTTTTTGCCTTGGAACGTGACAGTCATGGCCTACTATCAGTTTTTAAATTAGCCTTCCACATTTTATACCCTGTTTATTTACATTCAAACTCTATAAAGATAGACTTTGGTTATTTAAAATGGTTAACTCATTCCAAGTTCTCCTTTTCTGGTTGTTTCTCCAAGCTGTATCACCAGTATCAGGAGGAATACAAACAAAACTATTTCTCTGATGAATGCAAATTCTAGCAGGCACAAGTTAGTTTTCCACAGACACATAAAAGTGGGGCTACTGGGGATATGGCTTGCATCACTCTCTAAGGACTGTCCAAATGAGAATTCTGTTATGTGTTCACTACTAGAATTCAGAAAGGGAGAGTCCAACTCTAGTGTGTAAAATGCTAAGCAGAACCTAGCATCTGGGATCTGGCCAGTGTTCCCTGAGGAAATAAGCAAGCACCCAATTATGACTGGGAAGGAGAGCAGATGTGGAAAACTCTTCTGCTGCCTGAGCTGACGGTACAGAATGACAGCCTGGAGGGTCACAGACACTGAAGCCCCCAGCTGCCTGGGGCTGATGTGGAGCCGAGCAGGAAGTTAGTCAGTCTTCTACAGCGAAGCCCCAACTACAGTAGAGGCCTGAACTCTTCCAGAGTGACTTCTTGTTCCTGTTGCATAGTAAAAATAAATATAAGAGACCTCATGGTGCTTAGCAATACACAGGCCCTAAATGACGCAACCATGACTGTTAAAAGTGATGCTTTGAAAAGTGAGATGGTGAGGCAAAAGACGGGAGGGTGGATGTTCCGGTTTTGTTTTGACTGTTCGTTTCTGAGTGAGCATGCTCTACTCATAAGGTCATAATAACAAGGCATTTCTATTTGAGGGAAAGCCAGCAAAATTCAAATAGACCAGGGTACTTCTCAGTTACTTATTTCACATGACGCCCCAACTCAGTGACTTAAAATGACGCTCATTTTACTTTTGTTCACGAATCTATGGATCAGCTGGTGGTGCTTCTGGTCTTGGGCTGAGCTCACTCGTCTATCTGTAGTCAGCTGTGGGCTAACTAGTTGATCCTGCTATGTCATGCTGCGCTTTCTTATATGTTTGGGGGTTGGCTGGCTGAGGGCTGTTGGCTTTCTTCCACATCTCATTCGCCAACTGGCTAGCTCAAGTTGGTTTACATGATGCACACCCTCCCAAGGGTTGGAGAAGAGCCAGCCCTCACGGCCTCTTGAGTCTGGGGCTCAGAATTGGCCCAAAGTCACTTGCATCTCATTCTATTGGTCAGTGCAAGACACAAGGCCAACCCAGGTTCAAGGGGCAGGAAATAGGCCTTTCTCTTGATAACGAGCTACAAAAAGCACATTGCAAAGGGGGTAAGTATGGGGAGAGGGCACTAACTGGGACAGTTACTGCCACATAGGATCCCAAAACTGCCAGGCCACATGAAGAAATGGAGGAAAGAGAAGAGGAAATAAGTCGGGAATCATGTAGCATATTAAAACATTTAACACCAACGAAAATAAATCGTTTTTCATCCACACCTCAATAAGTGAGCTGCAGGGAACACTCAATCCCCTCTTCCTTGCCGAGCTCCAGTGTGTCATGCTAGTCTCAAATTAAATACCACTTTCTTTAGGAAACTTGCCTGAAATGCCTTCCTTTTAGCCAGAAAATGAATCAAGTATTTTCCCTCCATAACATTTATAAGAATCTGTATTTTTGTCCCTGTCTTCCTTGCTAGACTAGGTGTTCTGAGAGTACAGGGTGCAGCTGACCATATTTACCTTGCACACCTGCACCCCCTGCCTAGCCCCTGCATAGCACAGAGTAGATGCTGAATAAATATTTCTTAGAAAATAAACACAGAGGGAATGAATGAATGAATGAATAAATGGATCGCTGAGGATTAAGTTGAGTATTATTAAGGAAAATGCACACATTTGCAGATATCAAATTTTCATGTGATTTCCACATCCTTGCCAACATGACTTGAAATCCCATTCTTGCTACCAAACAGAACAGAAACACTGTGAGAGATTAAGATTACTTTTTGATAACTTTGTATAATGCAGCAACCAAGTCTTAAACCCTGCATCTGCCCCTTTCTAGAAATTTAATAAATGCAAACTCAAAGGGATCCAGAAATGGTCATCACACTGTCCTAAAATCTGGACTGGAAAATGCACAAATAAACAAAGCACAGGCTGTTGCATGAATAGTAGTCCTATGGCCAGTCAGATTACGTGTAGCTGAAGAAAACATTATCTTTGGAATGAGCAGAGCTTTCCAAAGGAAATGCTTCAGTCTTGGTCCTAGAAAAAAATAATCAGACACTTTTGGAGTAAAATAGAATGCTAACAGAATAAACTTTGGTCTACTATTATAAGCCAACTTTATACTAGGCATTTGTATGCATTTTTACATTTAATCCTCATAAAGACCTATGTCATGCCATATCTTTTATCTTTTCTGTAAAGATAGAGAAATCAGAGCATAGTATATTATGTAATTTCCTCAAGTCATTAGCACCGAAATATTAATTTATTAACATTGTTGCAGAGCATGAGTTGCTAGCACAGAAAAGGAAAGTGGCGAGACTGGGGTCCAGGGGAGAAAACTACATGGATTTATTATGGTTTGCCAGGAATTGTTGTCATAAATACTGTACCTCAGTTCCCAGTCCTGCTGCCCAGCTACACTGCTACCTGTTTTTCACTTCTCTAGGTTTGTGCGCATGGGACTCTTCTGGAGTATGAAGGACTGAATCATGAATGTTATTGAGTTAGAGCTTCCAGGAGGTTTATCAGCAAAGCTAGCCAGTGACTCCAGCATTACCAAGTAAAGTACAGCAAACATGTTTCAGAATTTTCAAGAGCAAAGCATCTTCCTTATAAATCAACTGGTAAAAATTCACCACTATTCAAAGACTACACTCTTAGATTCCCTTGCAGTTCCCTTTCCTAAATTCCAGTTTTCTGCTGCTTAAACGGCCCCCATCCTTCCCAGTTATCCACTATAGGCGTTCAGCTCATGCCCTAAAACATTTGTGGTCTTCCCAGTCTTAAATTATATGACTAGAATACAAATTAGGGCTCCAAGTGTCTTATGAACCATAGTTCGGGGTGTGGGTGTCCTCAGCGCCATGTGAGAGCCAGAGCTCTCACCGGCCCCAGCAAAACAACCCATGGTTCCTTTGAAGCGCATCTCTCTTCCTACCTCCTCTGTCTACATCCTGCTCCGTTCAAGGCCTGCTCAAATGCCTACCTTGCCCCAGACCAGAGGCTCGCCTGGCTCTGTTGCAAAGATATCCGTGAAGGTATCTGGAATCCTAATTATGATTGGTATTTATTTAATAATCACTGTGTTCCAGACACCACATTAAGTGTGTTAATATGTTATCTCATTTAATTCTCAATATTATTGATGAGGTAGGTACCATTTTCATCCATCTGGTATTTATTTCATAATCACTGTGTTCCAGACACCACACTAAGTATGTTAATGTGTTATCTCATTTAATTCTCAATACTATTTATGAGGTAGGTACCATTTTCATCCATCTTTTATAAATGAAGCTCAGAGAGATGAAGGTACATGTAATCATTTGGATTTAATTTGGATTTAAATATAGATCTGCTGGATGCCCAAACCTCAGTGCTCTGCCACTGAATTTTACTTTATGCATGCATTAGAATTTGTATAAAATTTATTCTGCAAATGTGGGTGCATTTCTTCGTGTTCATTAAATGAAATCAAATCCATATCTGTTTTTACTTCTGTGAAACTGTGTGCCCAGGACTCCTTTTGGATATGAAGGGCTGACTCATGAAAGGTCGTGGAAAATGCTTTCCTGCAATGGGTCATGAAAAGGCCTAGAACTGTTGTGCAGACTATATAAGATCTTTGCCAGTGTTCAGTTCACCTGAGAATCACAGGGTTCTGTTTTCTATGCATACAGAGCCCCTTAAAGTACTAAGTTCTGTATTTTGGAGTTGGAACCATAAACCTAAGGTCCAGCCTCACAAAAAGCCCTATGCAAAGTCTACTGCACCCATCCTCCCTCCCAGTGAGATGCTGGCCACTTTGCCAGGATGCCGTGGGTTCATAGGCTGCTGGTCCTTACTATTCATGGAATGCCAGACCTCTCTTCCTCTTTGAGAGTTTAGAAATCCCTTCTGATCATCAAAGGCCACGTGCCTCTCCTAATACCCCCACCTTCCCCTTGGCGTAGCATTCTCAAAGAGCTGCAGCTCCTGGAAAATAAAAGCTGGGAGAGCAGGATGTCTCCTGGCACCTGCTGCTTCTACTATAACTCAACCACCCTGTGCTTCAGGGTCAATGCCATGCCTTCACTGAATGGGCATAACTTGATTTTACAAATCAGAAAAGGCAAATTGTCAGCCTTTGCATACCTAGCCAGAAGAAGTACATGATTTGATTCAATACTTTCTGAAAATTGAGATGTATTTAAAAACTGGGAGATTTCACATGATATAATTAAATCTGGGGATTGTGGGAGGGTATTTCTCATGGCCAGCATCAGCTGGCACTAAGGAGCTTCTGTCCCCTTGAGATGTCCTTGTATTTCCAGGTCACCTGCATTTCCATCATTCAGTCCGGACGTTTGCTAAAATGTAATGGATTTTCTTTGCAATGAAGAAATACTTTTCCATGTCTAAGCTTCTAACAAATATGGAAATGTGTAACTTAGAATAAAAAGGCTTCAAGTTTCAAAAAATGGGGCAATTATTTTCTGGGTGGAGTGACGAACACGCCTATGTATGTAATGTGTACTTAAAACATGCCTGTTTTGAAGGACGTCTTGGAAAATAGAAGTGGATTATCACATTTTAAATGAAGTAGTGGTTTTAACTGTCACTGCCATTTTAAATCATGTCTACACCCAAGCCTCTCTCCCACCATTTCCCCTCGAAAAGCCCTGACCGCTCGTGTCAGGAGGATGGTGGTTCTTTAAGGCAGGAGCCTTTCACTCCCTCATTTGCTAGCAAGTCAATAAACTATTCTTTCCTTCCCCCAAAACCTTGTCATTGTGTTTTGTAATTTGACCTCAAGGACAGGACCTGGTTTGGTATCAGAAGCAGCATGCCCACAACCCGAGAAAGTTCCCGCAGTGTCCAGTGTCACAGCCCACAGGGCTGAGCTGTCAGGGACACAGAGCTCCCGGCTTCCTCCTTGGTAGCCACAGGGGACTGTACCTGTACCGGCAAGGAAGTCATGCTGTGTGGCAGGTCAAGTACAAGCCTCTAGGACTCCCTCTAAAGTATACATTGAAAGCACTAATGACTTCCAGGAGAGGTTACAGAAACTGGTGTCACCACCAAGGATTTGAAAGATGTAGGGGTGGTCATTTCCACATACCCTTATTGAAGTCACTCATTTGGCCTATTCAGAAAACGCTTGAATCTTGGAGATGACAGTGGCGTGATTGTCAATGTAAACAGTGTCTCAAATTGCAGTTACTGCTGCACAAGGGGCTTCATCACTTGATCCCCAAGCACCCACTGTGTAACTACTCATCAGGAAAATGCCCTTTGTTTTCTTCCTGTGAGTAAAGACCAGCAGAGAGTTAGCTTTCAGCCGGAAAGGAGAGAAAACTATCTCAGAGGTATATCAAATCTCCAGACTCAGGTTGTCATTTAGTCAGAAGGTACCTTCATCTCCTTTTCCTTCCAGAAGACATCACACTGGCCCATCCCATTGATGGTATTATGCTGATTGGACCCAGTGATCAAGAAGTACAACTCATGTAGGCATACTGATAGCACAGACACATGTCAGAGGCGGGAAATAAACCCAACAAAAATTCAGGGGCATTTCGCCTTAGAGAAGTTTCTACAAGTCTATCATGTGGCCACGCCAATCTCTACCTTCCAAGGTGAAGAATAAGCCCTGTATCTGGCCCCTCCTCACACACACACACGAGTTCAGCAGCCTGGTGGACCACCTCCGATTTCAGAGGCAGCATAGACTTCATTTCCAGTGTGCTACTCTGATCCATTCACTGACTGGTCTGAAAAGGACCTAGTCTGAGAGCAGCCTGGACCTTTGGAAGGTGGATGCCAGTAGATGACACCACCTGGATCTAATCTCATTGCTGCTCCTTCAAGCTGCACACCTGAAAATGGCCTAGAGGGGGTGTGACTTGCCCAAGATCACAAGGCCCAAACCTGGGCCTGAGTTGCATGCTCTTCCATGCTCCGTGCCAAGCCTGGTTGGCACTCTTCCATCTCTGAGTCTCTGCATCAGACACACATGACACCAGCCCCCAGGAGCTGGAGGTGTCATCCATATATCCCTGAGGACGTCCCTAGGGAGGAATGTCTAACATGACCCTGCCTGTGCAGGTTGGGACGTTGGGCAGCTCCTGGGAGGTGCCATGGCCTCAGCAGGACAGGGAACTGGTGAGAAAAAGATGGCTGAGCTTACCTCTTGTCTCCTCAGAGCTGGGACCTTGGTGACACGGCTGAGGGGAGGGCTCTGGTGGGGATGTGTGTAGTCACGCATGGGAAGGGACAGGAGGGTGGGCAGTCAGCAGCCCAGAGGGGCCTGGGAGTGTGTCTGAATGCAGGGAGGGGCCCAAGAAATGGACCCTTCAGGAAGTGATGTCACTGACGACACACCCAGTAGAACCTGAAT
Source organism: Manis javanica (assembly GCF_040802235.1). Lineage (NCBI taxonomy): Eukaryota > Metazoa > Chordata > Mammalia > Pholidota > Manidae > Manis > Manis javanica. Next base: position 73,430,497 of record NC_133167.1, on the reverse strand, counting down.
TGTGACCCGGCGCCGAGTTTCTGGTCGCAGACCCCAGTCCTGCTCACTTGACCAGAGACGCTCGACAGAGCAACATGTGGTCTTGTTGTGTGGAGCCTTCTGAGGGTGTGAGAGTCACGGAAGCGGAGAGGGACAGTCTTCCTGCTCGCTGTGGGCGTTGGCTCAGAGACCACCTCCAACGCCTCTGTCTGTGTTGCCTGAGGAGGCCCGAGGTAATACACGGCGGCCCAGAGCGGGCCACAGCAGGGCCAGACCACAAGGGTGACCCATCTCGGGCTGACCCTCCCGCTGGACCCTGCTGTGTGTGCGTGGTGGGTGTGGGTCATGGGTAGGACTGAAGGCTGGGGAGGAGGGGGACCATTTCTGGGTGGTAGCATGTTGTGAGGTGGTGGTCCCCTGGCACGATGAGTGTTACAGCTCTGGTCTCATCATTCAGGATGTGGAGGTGAGTATTGGGACCAAGTACTTCCACCCACATGGTGATCCTGAGCCCGGGGGGTGTCCTCTCCTTCCCAGAGGGACTGGATGTCTATGCAGATGGCCCTATGTGCCTGATCTTGGGGGCAGGGTTTGGGGTCCACACTGCCCCCTGCGGGGAGGTCCAGGAAGCCCTGGGTGCCTCCTACTCAGCTACTAGGATCTGGCTTTGCACAGCTCCACTCTGGAGAGCGTGCAGGACCTGGTGGATAGATTCACCAGCTCCTGGACCTGGGGCAGGTTGTCTACACCCAGGACCCACCCGTTCCATACCTGGCAACCTGCCAGGGCCTTCCCAGGGCTTCCCCACGAGAGTGGCCGACAGTCCCACTCCAGGGGGCCTGGAACCTCATTCCCTGGGGGCACCCCGTCCCTCTCCTTGCTCGCACCCCAGGGGGCTGAAGGTGCTCAGGGGAGTTGCAAACCTCCCTCGTCCTGGTGGTTCCTGGTTTTCCCACTGACTATATCCTCGCTGCCCCCTCAGCCTGAACATGAGTCAACAACCCATGGGACTAAGGTTCCCCAGCACAGGGCTCCCCGGACAGGCGTGATGAGGAAGGGGAGAAAGTGCACCTTACGAGTGGAGGCAGCTAGAAACATCAGCCGGAGCACTCCTGAGTCCACACTCCCTCCCGAGGATGCTCACCAGTTGGGAGGTGCGAAGGAGAAGCAGGGACGGTTCAGGGCAAGAAGGTCATCTTCAGGTGCATCTCTCAGCCTGAACGATTCTTCATCCCTACTCCCTGCAATGGACGCTGACCAGCCAGACAAGAGCCAGCGGCTCCCCAGGTAAGCATCCACCCTCACCTTGACACAGTCGGGTCTCTGCCCACAGCCCGCTGTGTGTCTTGAGTGTCCCCACATGTGTATGAGCCACAGTGTGCTCCTGTGATAGGCAGGGTTGCTGGGGATCATCCCGTTAGGGTGCCCATGGGGAATATGGGAGGAGCCTTACAGGGGCTCCCCTGGCACTGGGTGCTACAGAAAGGCCTGCCGTCCATGCTGGGCCACCTTGGGGATATTACTTCTCTGTACCCGATGAAAAACGTGACAGGGGCCTCAATTTGGAAAAGCACATGGAAAGCAGCCTTTGGAACAGAGGAATGCGATCCCTGAGGCTGGGCCCGGTCCTTGTACTCACTGAGGTCACATGATGGACCTCTGGGGGCAACAGAGACTTTGTGCAGCATAAGTGAGTGAAGGAAGCAGACACAATACTAAGACCCCATCCCGGGTGGAGTCGGGCAGTCACTTCAGGCGTCATCCGCAGGACACGGCCAGGGAGCATCACGGGCGATGCCCTCACAGCCTCTTCAAGGAACAGGGGGCATGACGAGGGGCCTGAGGAGGATCAGATAATATGAGTTCTCACTGGGCCCAGAGGGTGTGCTGCCCATCTTACAGAATGGGGGGAGGCGGAGTTTGGGGCTAGGGGCAGCGAGCGCACAGCAGAACCCAGCAGGAAACCCATGTTTGGTGGTGGGTGGGGTCCAAACAGAGGGCTGATGACTGGGGACATCCTATCTGGGAGTAAGGGAGAGGATGGGGTCCCAGGACAGACAAACAGGGTCAGGAAGGGCGAGGGGAAGATGCCTGGACAGGCAGGGGAATGCAAAGCGGCCAGGCCCACACAAGGGTGTGACGGGAGGGCAGTGTGGCTGGAAAGAACAGGCTTCTCACTCTGCCACCCCAAGGTCATCCCCAAGCCCAAGGACGGGACGGGCTAGGCACCACGCCTGGAAGCCCAAGCGTGTGCCCAGTGTCCTCCATGGAAGCCAGACTTCATCCACCCTGAGGGGCCAAATCCTCCACCACTTGGCCCAGAAGGAGAACCTGAGGCAATTGGAAGCAAAGCTGGAAGGTGAGGAGCTGCAGCCAGGGGGACCGTCTAGGGTAGGCTTCCTGGACTGGGGTTCACTTCAAGGACGTGAGGTCTTTTCTGTCCTTGGTAAGGCATGGGGAATCAGCCCCGGGGTGACCCTGTCTCTGTGTCCCCCTCCAGCACTAGGTCGCAAGAAGCAGAAATGGCACAACCGGTATCTCTCATACCAGCTACATCTAGAGCCAATTCAGGAGCTCCCTGAGCCCCCTGTGTTGGAGCTACAGCCGGCGTCACCTGCTTCAGTCCCTGCAGACCCAGGGGATGTCCCAGCAGTGGCCTCAGCCCTGGTGCCAGGCCCTGAGCTGAAGCCCCATGAGCCCTTGGGCCCGGGGCCCGTGACACCTGCAGGAATGGCACCAGGCCTAGCAGAGCCAGAGCCAGGACTGGAGCCTGCCCACCCCGGTGTGAGCACACAGAATGTGACGAGCAAGGAGGAGCCAGCCATCCTGACATTTTGCCCCTGCCTGGTGGCCGAGCAGCTGACCCTTGTCTTTGCGGTGAGCGGAGCGGGCTCTGGGGGTCAGGGGTGGGCCTTCCCTGTGTCATGGGCTGCCCCAGATCTGCCATCCCTGACGTGGACTCCTGTGATCTGGGCCCACATCCCAGCTTCCCCACGGACTCACCATGTGCCCTGATTCTCCTCACACCCCAAACCTTCACTGACGCACAGGACAGTAGAGCTGGCACTTAGGGATCCTTGCAGATCAATGAGGTAGAGCGGAGGGAAAGTGGGCAGGGCCTGGACGGGCTTGGAGGGGAAGGGGAGGAGGGGAGAGGTGCTCAGGGAGATGATGCCAGGGCCTTAGGTTCTTGGGTCATCATTGGCCCGACAGGCCTCCACAGCCTCCACACGTCAGAAGCCCCTGCCATGTACCTGACTGTGTGGGAGACACAGACACCAACAAAGGCCCTGGGTGGACTTATTTCAGGAGAAACTGTGACTGAGTGGGTAGTGGGATCCACGGGATAGCAGAATGGGAGGCAGATGCCCCAGGATGGGTAGAGTGAGCTGCCTTGTGTGGCAGGGAGGAGGTGAGTGAGGTTACCTACAAGCAGAGCCCCTCTGTTCCCCACCACTGTGGGGTCCTGTGCATTCGGTCCTGGGCACCTCAGTGGACGGGGTCTGAATCCCGGATGGCCACAAGGCTCACAGCATATCCTCAGCTGCCTGGGCTCCAGCTCTGACCGGTGACTCTGCCTGGGCACAGGGGCACCAGGGGCAAGGCTGCATGACCCTCCCTTGTGATCCCCAGGGGCTGTATGTCAGGATGGACACTGAGCGCCTGGCTCCCACCATGCATGGGTTCCTCGGGGAATTTGACACCTTGCTTAAGTTGGTCACCACCACCTGCCTCGGGACCCCGAGCATGATGGCCCAGGACAGGGCCCGAGTCATGGAGTTCTGGATCCAGGTGGCCATGGTATGTCATGGGACGGCCCCCTGGGTCCATCCTGCCATCTTGGGACCTGCTCCTCTCCTTGGCCAGCTCTCAGGATGGGTGCTGCAGTCTGCCCTGCACGGTCCCTGGGCCCCTCCTGCCAGGGGAGTGCGCACCTGGACTCGCAGGCCCCAGGGGTGGGACAGCCACCCCCGGCCCCTTCCTTGTATTGAGCTACAATCCTCTACCAAAGAGGGATGCTCACCAGGTACCAGGTGTGCTGGGCTCTCTGGGTTTCTGTGTCAAGAACAGGAGTTCATAGGGGGACAGAGCAGAGAAGCAGGCCACACTCTCAGCTCTGTCTTCCCTCCCAGGAGTGTCGGCCCCTCAAGAACTATGCTGCCCTCCATGCCATTCTCTCGGCCCTGCAGAGTCCTGCTGTATGTTGCCTGGAAAGCACCTGGGGACATATTGCCTGGTGGGTAGTCCTGTCCTTGGGACCAGGGCACCTGAGTGGACAGGGACACACCTACATCTGGCAGTGTCTCTTCAGTCCGCTGGGACTTCCCTGGGAGGCGGCAGAGCCTAAGGACAGGGATGGCGGGCTCTTGAGCCCCTGTGGGTTAGGCCACGGGTTCCCCTGCAGGAATCAGTTCCCTACAATGTCAGGTGTGGGTTGAAGCTAATTGGAGATTTTGAGCATGTGCTCTGCAGCAGGTGGTCTCTGCCACAGGGACAGCGACCTGGCCCAAAGCAGATTCGGCCCTGGGAGAACTGGGAAATGGAGGCCCAGGGCGGAAACATGGGAGTGCCCTCCGCAGGCCATGGATTCCCCAGGGCTCAGGGCCGTGGTGGAAAGCCTCATGCAGGCTAGTGGACCTTCTAGGATCTACAGGAAAAGGGGTCTACCCCCAAACTCTCCACCTGCTGGCCACATGTCTCCCTCCTCCTGTCCCCTCCCCCCTTAGCACCAGCTTGATTTTATATGAAAACCTGCAAATGGAGGACAAGTGGGTTCATAGGAAGCAGCTCTTCGAGGTAAGTGGAGGCTAGAGGTCTGCAAGGGAGGCAGTCCGTGGGGCAAGACCTCTGACGCGCTGTGGCCCAGCCTTGGGGCAGACTCGAGGTTTGCGGGGTGAGAGGGGGAAGCTGATGGGGGAAGTAGATTCGCCCAGGCCGCTGAGGGCCTTGTCTGTCTCCCTCCCTGGCTTCACTTGACTGGGGGCCGGGCATCCAGTGAGGACCCAGAGGACAGACCCCAGATGGGACTGGCGCTGGCATGGGGTCGGCAGCAGGGGTGAGGCCTGTCACTGAGCAAGCTCAGCCTCTCCCCTGAATACCCTCAGCCTGTCACTGCCCCGTCTGTGGCCTCGGGCTCCTCATCTGGACATGGAGGGTTGTTCTCACCCTGGGGTATGGGCCTCCCTGGTGAGCAGGGTCAAGGCAGCACAAGATGGGCTTCAACTTTCTGCCCACCCCACCTGGTCATGTGAGGGGAGCCGTGTTGATAGCCAGATGACAGTGAGACCTCACGGCACCCCGGGAGGTAGAGGAATCTCCCCTGACCCTCTCAGGGCGGTGGGCCACAGCCCAAGGACACCAATGGGTTTGTGTGTGCTGGAGCTGGGGTTGCTCTAGGCTGAGAACCTGGTGGAGGTGGGGACAGCACAGGGGCCAGGGGACTCAAGCAAGGCATCCATCAAGCAAGGTCTGGCTGTGGGAGGCCGCGTGGGATGGGACCCCAGGAGAGGAAGAGGAAGTTGAGAGTGGCGCGGATAGGGTCGGGGCAGTGGGGGTGACGCTCCACCTGCTCCTGGTGCCACGAGCCCTGAGCTGCCAGCACTGGGGTGACCAGGAGGAGGGCGAGAGCAGCTGGGTACAGGGAGAAGATGGAGGACAGGTGCAGGGACCACAGGTCCTGAGACTGGCCAAAAGCAAGCCCTGGAAAGAGGAGCACAGAGCGAAGGGAGGAGAGGAACACAGCACAGGGTGGTCCAAGGGAGCTGGGGGCAGCAGGTGTGGGGTTCAGGGGAGGTGCTGTGGGCGATCCTGAGGCAGGCGGGGACTCATCACTTCCCCACCCTGGTGGCACAGGACATGGTCCCCTTCCTCGGAATGTTTCCGGACGATGTGCCTGTAGACAAACTCCTGGAACACCATGAGGACGTGAGTGAGCCCAGAGGGGCACAGGGGGGCAGGATGGTGAGCTTTACAGAGGAGAGAGCCCCCAGTGAGCCCGGACCTTCCAGCACCAGGCTGGCCCCCAATTCCTGAGAGTCTCCCCTCCACCCCAGTAGCTGCGCTTCTTGGAGAGGAGTGCCAGAAGGACCCACTTATGCCCCGGTCCTGGCCCCAGGGCAGGTGGGGCTGAGGGCTACAGGAGCCAGCTTCTGAGCAGGACTGGCCTCCCCCTCAGGACCTGCCCAGGGGGAGGGATGTTACTCCTTCAGGGCAGAAAGCACATCAGGGTGCTGGCAGTGCCTTTCCACCTGAGGCCTCAACTTAAGAAAGGGTGGGGATGTTCTGGCCTTGTTCTGAGATCAGGGGGCTGTTTCTGATGCACTTTTCTGAAAAGTAGGTTTCTTCCTACCGTCAAGACCCCCTGGGCAGGACTCTGTCCAGCCCATCCCCTGCGTCAAACGTGTCTTGAGAGAGTTAAGACATGTAGAGCTGAGGACACTCAAGGCTTTGTCAGGTGGGGGATGGGGTGTGGCATCAAGGCCCCCTTCCTGGAGGAGGAGCTGGAGACACAACAGTGGGAACTGGCAGGGCTGGATGATATCGGAAGGAAGGCGGGTTCCCGTGAGCAAAGATCAGGGACCATCCTAGGGCCCCACTCCTCACACCCCTCCTTCTCTGTACCCTGTCCTTGCTCTGCCCCAGGTCGCTATCATCCAAAGTGAGATCATGATGCAGAGGGAGCTGGCTGTGCTGTATGACCTGGAGCCTGAGGAGAGCTTCATATCCTTTCTCCACGCTGGGGAGCCCCTGCATGAGGAGCAGAGGTGAGGCCGGCAGGAGTCAGGTGTGGGCTGCAGCTGCCAGCAGGCTCTGGGAGAAGGGCCCCCTGACGTGTGGCTCCAGGGGCTCACAGGTGGCCCTCTGTCCTGCAGCTATTCCCTGTCCTGCCAGCTGGAGCCCCCAGGCCAGGAGCCCGGGGGAAAGGGACTGTAGTTCTTCAGGTCGCACGTTTAAACTTACTGACCAGGGCCAGGTGAGTTTCTGGGCTGGCATGATCACCAAGGGGTGGGCAGCTGCTCAGCCTCAGGGAAGCTGCGGGCTGTGTTGGGTGTGGGGGTGTACTAAAGATGGGTGGGGAATGGGGACCCCAGGGTTCACTGTCCACAAGTTGTATCAGACTGAAGGGTGGTTCCCCTCCCCCTCTGGGACCCAGCCACCTCCTTTGTGAGTAGGTGATGCCCATGAGCTTTCCCATGACAGGGACACCCCAGGTACCGGTGACTGACAGGACCCTCCGCACAGGGACCAGAGGACAGAGGACAATGCGGACGGGGTGGAAGCAGGATAATGGGGGGAACCCGGGATAACCTGCCTCTTCTGTTCACCTGTGTGGCCCTGTAGCTGCTGTCATCGGGCCCGTGGCCCTGCTGGTATCCTGGCTGCATGTGGACAAGACCTTCCCCTTCGGGCAGGCGGCACCCTGCGCCCCAGGACCCTAGTGTGCTTCCTGCTCCCCTTCCTCCCCTGCTCATCCTGAGCCTCTGTTGGGATAGGTGCTGTGGCACCTAATCTGTCGGCAGACATGGGCAGCTCCCCACGCTGCGCTGCATCCTCAAGGACCAGTACGTAGCTGCAGCCAATGTGGCCACCTTCGTAATGTGTCAACCCCTCTGCTTGGGGCCTGCTGGACAGAGGCAAGCTGCCCCTCCATGTGGAGGATGTTCCCCTTTCTGCAGGTGGCCTCCCGCTCTGTTGATGCCACCTGCTGCCTGGGTGTTGTCGGCCACAGAGTTGTAGCCACAGGGTTCCAGGAAGAGGCGGGGGCTATCCTCACCGGGCCCAGCCTTTCTCGGGACGGGGACGGATACGGACACAGTACAGTGCTGCATGGAACCACCGCCACCTAGGTGCCCAGCGGAGGCATCTGAGGATGCAGGGGTGGCTGGCCACTGCAGGTTTCCAGTGCATGCTCCCAGGGGAGCCCCCTGGGCAACTTCCTCCCCTCATCCCTGAAAAATTGCCTAGCTAGGGATTAAACATGGCGGTGTGACAGGCAAGACAGAGACCTCCTCCTAAAACCACATCTGATACAAAAATATAATTAATATAACTCATTATGAAAGAGTACCAGGAAAGATGGCCACACCAGACTGAATACATCTGGAGAATAAGAGCAGCCCTCACGGAACAGAGTAATGTACCAAAGCTATGATGCGGCGGGACGCAACCCTTCCCCCACCCCAGCCCATCAGCAGGAGGAAGAGACACAGACCAGGGATGGAGTGGAGGCCTGGGACTGCTGGAGATCACCCTGGAGATCTGGTCTGGGAGCACGAACCTACATTGCATGGTGCTCTGGTGATTAGCGGGGTTGGAAAGCTAAGACAGGTGGAATATATGGAGAGATGGAGAGTCCAGCTGCTTGTGGAAAACAGGGATTCATATCCGGCTGATCTGGATGGGCAGTCTGAAAGATTTCCTAAAAGCGAGAGGGCTGCTAAAGCGGCAAGGATTGCACAGAGCTTCCTGCTCAGGACAAAGGACAGGTAGACAAAATTGTGCAGGTGCACTCTGCCCAGCAGGTTGGGAACTTAAACGATCTTCACTGCTACATCCTACTGGATGCAGCTCCAAGGCCCCCCACTGTGACATGCAGCCTGCTGTGTCTTCCTCCCAGCTAGCCTGCACCTGTCTTGCAAACCAGCAGGCCAGTCAGAGGGAAGCCCCACCTACAGTATCTACAAACACAAAGCATAGAGGCTTCACACCTGTGTGTTCGGCCACTGATTCTGGTAGTTGAGCAAGGCACAGCAGCCAGGAAAGTGGAACCTGCCCTTTCCTCCCCCCAGGCACCAGCACCACTCCCCTTTGATGCTCGACATCACTCCAGCAGATGAGCAGCTGCAGGGCATTAGAGGACGCCACATACTAATATGAAATGTCAAAGGAACCTGGAACAAAGCCAAATGTCAATGCCAGAGAAAGGATCAAGTGACACTGAATTAATAAGTCTTCCTGAAAGAGATTACAAAATAAAAATCATAAACATGCTCATGTAGGTACAGAAAAATATTCAAGAACTCAGGAACAAATTTAGGACAGAGATCCAATTGCTGAACATAACATCAGAAGGTATTAAAATCAGGTTACCTACAGTGGAAGAGATGATAAATGAAATAGGAGTTAGGGAAGAGGAATACAAAGAAGGTGATGAACAGAGAGGAAAATGGATCTCTAGGAATGAAAGAATACTGAGAGAAATATGGGACCAATCCAAACACAACAATATTCGTGTTATAGGGGTACCAGAAGAGGAAGGAGAGAGAATAAGGGACAGAAAGTGTCTTTGAAGAAGTAATTGCTGAAAACATCCTCAATATGGAGAGGATGGTTTCTCAGGCAATGGTAGTTCACAGATCTCCCAACACAAGGGACCCAAAGAGGACAACACCAAGACATATAATAATTAAAATGGCAAAGACTAAGGATAAAGACAGAATATTAAAAGCAGCCAGAGAGAGAAATTGGATCACATACAAAGGAAAAACCAAAGGCTACCATCAGACTTCTCAGCAGAAGGGCCTCGAACCAAGAATACGTTAACTGCCAAGATTATCATTTAAATTTGAAGGCAGGATTAAACACTTTCCAGATAAGCAAAAGCTGAGAGAATTTACCTCTCACAAAACATCTGTACAGTATATTATGGAGGGATTGCTATAGATGGAAGTGTTCCCAAGATTAAATAACTGTCACCAGAGGTAATAAAAAGAGACAGACAAAGAGTTCAGAATATAATACCTAATATATAAAGAATGGAGAAGAGGAAAAAAAACCCTTTAGATTCTGTTGGGAATAGCATACTAAGTGAGTTAAGTTAGACTCTTAGTTAATAAGGAAGTTATTACCCTTGAACCTTTGGTAACCACACATCTAAAGACTGCAATGGCAATAAGTACATACATACCAATAAATCAACCTTAATGTAAATGGTCTGAATGCACAATCAAAAGACATGGGAGTCACTGAATGGATAAAAAAACAAGACCCAATTATATGCTGCCTACAAGAGATTCACTTCAAACCCAAAGACATACACAGACTAAAAGTTAAGGGATGGAAAAAGATATTTCACGCAACTAATAGGGAGAAAAAAAGGAGGTGTTGCAGTACTTGTATCAAACAAAATAGATTTTAAAGCAAAGAAAGTCACAAGAGACAAAGACGGACATTACATAATGATAAAGGGGTCAATCCAACAAGAGGATATAACCATTATGAATATCTATGCACCCAACACAGGAGCACCTACATATATGTGAAACAAATACTAACAGAATTAAAAGGGGAAATAGAATGCAATGCATTCATTCTAGTAGATGTCAACACTCCACCCACTCGAAAAGGACAGATCAACCAGACAGAAAATACGGACACAGAGGCACTGAACAACACATTAGAACAGATGGGCCTACAGACACCTACAGAGCTCTCTACCCTAAAGCAGCAGGACACACATTCTTCTCAACTGCACATGGAACATTTTCAAGAACAGATCATACACTAGGCCACAAAAAGAGCCTCAGTAAATTTAAAAAGATGGAAATTGTACCAACCAGCTTCTCAGACCACAAAGCTATGAAACTAGAAATAAAATACACAAAGAAAATGAAAAAGCCTATCATCACATGGAGACTTAATAACATGCTCCTAAATAACCAAGGGATCAAACACCAAATAAAAAGAGAGATCAAGCAATATAGGGAGACAAATGACAACAATAATTCAACACTGCAATATTTGTGGGACGCAGCGAAGGCGATGCTAACAGGAAAGTATATTGCAATACAGGCCTACCTTAGGAAAGAACAACAATCCCATATGAACAGTCTAAACCCATATTAATGAAACTAAAAAAAGAGAAAAAGAAAAACAAGTGAGGCCCAAAGTCAGCAGAAGGAGGGACATAATAAAAATTGGAGCAGAAGTAAATGAAACGGACAAGAATAAAATAATAGAATCAGTGAAAGCAGGAGCTGGTTCTTTGAGAAAATGAACAAAATAGATAAGTCCCTAGTCAGACTTATCAGGAAAAGGAGTACACACACATAAATAGAATCAAAAATAAGAACGGAAAAATCACTACAGACAACACAGAGATACAAATAATTCTTATAAAATACTATGAAAAATTATATCATACAAATCCAAACATTTGCAACCACATGGATGGAGCTAGAGGGTATTATGGGCAGTGAAATAAGCCAGGCAGAGAAAGACAGTGTGAAATGATTTCACTCATCTGTGGAATATAAGAACAAAGCTAAAACTGAAGGACCAAAACAGCAGCAGACTCACAGAACCCAAGAATGGACTAACAGTTACCAAAGGGAAAGGGAGTGGGGAGGATGGGTGGGAGGGGAGGATGGGTGGGAAGAGATAAGGGGGAAAAGGGCATTATGATTAGCACAGATAATGTAGCGGGTTGGAAGGTGGGTACATGGGAAAGGCAGTATAACACAGAGAAGACAAGTAATGATTCTATGGCATCTTACTACGCGGATTGACAGTGACTGTCATGGGGTATGTGGTGGGGACTTGGTGACAGGGGGAGTCTAGTAACCATGTTGTTGTTCAAATATTGTACATTAATGATACCAAAATAAAAATAATAAACTTAAAAAAATGAAGACAGTCTAATAAAATTACTTTACCATTTTCCCAAATGCTAACTAATACCTTAGAACACTTTCAATTCTCCTAACCTTCCTGAATTTTATTACTGTTATCATGCATTTTAATTCTACATAGTTTAATCTCCACAAGAGTTCATTCTAGAACTCATAGATGAAAATTCACCTCTGTTCATAAATTGCCTGGTCCTTTCTTCTTCATTTATCCCTGCATTGTCGGTTTTCAACTTGGGATTACTTTCCTTTGAACTTGAGAACTCCCTCTAGTAGTTCTTCTAATTCAAGGCTGCCAACTATGAAGTGTCTCACTTTAACTTTTTCTTAGAACATCTTTGTGGTTGATACTGCTGATGGGTGTAGAATTCTGGTTTGACATGAAAATTTCTTTTAGCATTTTAAAAATGGTGCTGTGTTAATATCTATTTGGCATGTGTATATATGTTTAGACATCACCTATCAGCCTTTTTCTTGCTTATTTCAACTCTGATTTCCCTACAGTCTGTATGTATTTCTGGTTTTTCGATCATACTGTAACCCCCTATGGTTTAGAGTGTAAATATTGTGCTTATTGAATGTAAACTGCATCTGTGGATTGCTGTCCTTCATCAGTGGGGAGTGTGCTGTGTATTTTCACCTGTGGTATCAATTCCTTACCCCTCATTCCCTCTGCTCCTCTTTCAATCATATCCCACTTCTCCTTCCACTCTGTCCTGACATCTCCAATATTGTTCACACTGCACTTTTGTTGAGATACTTGTTCTTCAACTGTCTTGCCATTCAGGAATCCAGCCTTTGCTGGAATCAATCACTTCTTAATTTAATTTCTTAACTTAAGTTCTAACATAAACACAAACCATAGCCTTAATTTGGAACACAGCAGAGCTCTTTCATTTCACAATGAGGAGAAAAAAATTTTCCTTCTCATTCAGAGAAACACAGAGAGAAGAAAATGACAACCTGGATCATATTAAGATATATTATGAGCTGGCTTTTATCAAAATTCACCAGTGAGATAGAGCAGTGGAAAGCCTGGGTGGGAGAGACTCAGATTACCTGCATCTGGTAAAGGACATCAAGCCAAATTATGTAAATATACCATCCAATAAAACAAAGTACAGAAAGCCCACTAAAAAATACGGCCAAAGGTAGAAAAGACATTAGATAAAAGAGGATAAGCAAATAACTAAATTTTTTTTTAAAAGCTTTACCCTGTTTAATTTCAGGGAAACGCTAATAAAAGTTGCAATCAGCTGTTTTAGGACAGATATCAGATGAGATGAATTAAAAAATACCAGGAATACATTCTCCCCAGGTTCTAGAACAATCAGATCATTCATGTAGGGCTAGTGAGAATTTAAATTGGTAGAACCTCTTTGGAAAACAGCCAGGATCTACTAAGGCTGTATACACACCTACGGTGGTCCCTGCATACAAATATCCCCAATATTGTGCACCTGTTTGGTCCCAACAACCTGAGTCAAAATCACTGTTCGAGAAACTAACCAAATGCTCATGCACAGGGAATGGTTATACACAGTGCTCTCTGCACCCCATGGAACCCCACACAGCAATCAGGATTTACAAATAATTACTGACAGAGGAAGAATCTCCCACATCAATTGTTGAGACACAGACAGATGCAGACATAGCCCAAGGATGTATAAGGATTCCGATTTTTCTACATCCTTGCCAACACTTCTTTTTATAATAGCCATTCTAAATGAGGAGTAATTATATTTTGATTTTGATTTACATTTCTCTGATTATTAGTAATGTTGAACACCTCTTCATGTGAATCTTTCCCATTTCTCTGTCTTTAAAGAAGTATCTACGTAAGTTCCAATTCTTTTCCCTCCTGAGTTGTAGAAATTACCTACATATTCTGAATATTAACCCCTTATCAGATACACGATTTTCAAGAATTTCCCCCAATCTGTAGGTTGCCTTTCCATTTGATTAATTCTTTTGCAGTACAGAGCTTTTAAGTTTTATGCAGCCCCTCTTGTTTGATTATGTTTGTGACTTGTGCTTTGGGGCATCTGACCTACAGTGATCAGCAGATGTAATGTTGTCCCCATAAATACCACAATGATTATTTTACAAAAATATTTTTTACAAACCTTAGATTCATATGGAACAACAAAAAGCTAACCAATCTTGAGAAAGAACAAAATGGTGGGAATCACACTTCCTGACTGCAAACTATATTACAAGTTACAGTAATTAAATCAGTATGGTACTGGCATAATGATGTACATGTAACTCAACGGAACAGAAGAGAGAGAGCCCAGAAATAAACATATACAATCAACTACTAAGGAACCAAGTGTAAATAGGAATGGGGAAAGGATAGGATCTTTGACAAATTATGCCTGGAAAACTGGATAAACCCGTTAAAGAGCTCTCCTGCTAGCTTATGCTCTCCTCTCCCTCTCCCTGCCACCCCCGCCTCTCTCTCTCTCTCTCTCTCTCTCTCTCTCTCACACACACACACACACACACACACACACAAAATCACAAAATACCAGTGATCCTTTGCTATAACCTGGATGGATTAAACGCTGCATTTTCAGATACCCTCAAGTTTTAAGTGGAGCTATTCCAGGAGGCAAGTAGAGGGCAAAAGAATATATGATACGGAAACCTCAAGCTGGTCAGTGGAACTGGAAGCTGGGTCACCTCAGGGCTGTGCAGGCCTGGCAGGTGAAGTTAAGAGAGCTGTGCCTGGGTCCTGGCCAGGACTGGGGACAGACATCCCTGTCCCTGTATCCAGAAGCCCCAGCCCAACCCAGCTGTGATCAGGAGGGCAGCCACACACCCTCCCAGAAGCCAGGCAGGAGAGAGGGAACAGCCTAGACTGAAGTCCATCTCTCCCACGGAGCATCGGGGGAGCCGTAAGACAAGCAGTAACTACACAGCAGTGGGGCTGGGCCAAGTCCCCACCCAATTCAGGGAGAGGGAGAAATGGGTTTGCTTTGTTATTACGCTCTGTGGTTTACATGCAGGTTATTTAGTAAACCAGGAAGAGAATTACAACAGCATTTTCTTTCCTTCTTTTAAAGCCTCTGAAAACAACTTGTCAGACAGGCCACATGATGGGGCCCAGAGGTGTGCTGGCAGGCACAGGTGCAGGTGAAGGTGGTCACTGCCCGAGCCCCCTCTGCAGCAGTCACACGGGACTCCTCCAGGCTCTGGCCCTGCCCCTGCTGTTCCTTTTCAATCTGACCCACCTTCTGGCCTCAGAGGATGAGCCACCCCCTCCCCGGACCAGTCCTCAGCTACCCAGCCCCACAGCAATGCCAGCTCCCTCTGCCTCCTCGCCTGCTTCTCAGCTCAGGTGCAGGATGGAGCTAAACACCTTCTGCGCTGTTGTTGCAGTGGTGAGGATGATTCCAGGGAAGCAAGAATTCAGGGCAGATGGCAGTACGTGCAGAACACAGCAGAGTAATAGGAGGGCATTTTTGTGCAGCGCGCTCCTTGGTCTCAAACACGGATTCCTCACAGCAAAGCGATCATGCCTGTCGCAACCCTTACATGTGGCACAGCATTCATACAACAGATAGAACAATAGTACCAGTGCAAATAGGCCAGACATTTGGAGACGCCAGTGTGGGTTTGGGGCAGATTTACAGTGATAACTCACATGACCTATAAACTCCTTATAAGCATTTTATATTGGTTCAGTTTGTCAATGTTATCTCATGACAAGAGTTTCTCCCAGAGTGATGCAACTCCGTGTGCAGGCTGCCATTCAACCTTGCCAGGCTGCAAACACAGTGGTGGCCTTGGCAAACACAGAGCTTCACCCTTCGGGACATCTGGTGTGTTTTGACTGACAGGTACAGTTTTCTTGGTCTGATGTTCTATTGAGGTATTAGTAAAATGTTGGATTTCTCTCAAGGCATAACAGACTTATTCATCCCTGTACCCACAACTGTAATTTCTTCCTCTCTTCATTTGCCGTTTATCTTTACCCAGATTTTTCCGCCTGTGGAGGGGACATCAGGTCTGGCTTCTGTGCTGGTCCAGATGGCTGGCAGCAATACCAGTCTCACAAGTGCCTCCCCTCAGCCCCACCCACCCACGGAAGTTAGGGTTACCCACAAGCAGAGCTGGGGGGCTTTTCCGGCCACTGGGAAGCACAGCTGTGCTGTCAGCTCTGACCTCGATACCTGGGGTCAAGGCACCATTCACCTCAGCAGGCGCTTAGGAATTATGGCATAAAGATTTAAGGGTGTGGTTACATTCTCTTGCTTGGTAAAGTTCACTGCTTCTGGCACCCTCAGAAGCAGCTGTGTTCCTGGAACCAGTGAATCGGTTAGGAAAAAACACAGTTGTGATAATGTGGGGAAGAAAGGAATAGTGCCCTAGCAACCTCTCCCAAACCCCCTTTCCCAGATCCCCTGGAGAAGCAGAGGAATCTACCCTCCCTTGCCCGCCTCATGTTGAGTGTGAGCACCCACTCTCGAAGGCATGTAAGCCAGCCCCTCGCACCTTTACCTCCCATTTTAGGCAGCCAATGTTTCCACAGCCCACTCCAATTTTCTATTAAACCATTGCTCTGAGAGTGACATGTAACCGTGTACATCCGTCTGATGGGATGTTTCTTGGCCTTCCGTGGAACACCATGGTCTGTAAAGGGTGTCCGCTGGTCAGAGATGTAACTTGGTTGTCCTAACTGGTACAGAGTCTTCAGTTCCAAACCTTAAATGGTATCTTCAGCATTTGCATGTACCACTGGGTATGCGAAGCGGAGTCCAGAAGAAGTGTCTATTCTGCTAACGACCCACGTACAGCCTCCAAGAGGTACTAGTGTTGATCCAATGTAACCCACTGGCCAGCTATGTGGAGGGCGTGGCCACTGGAGAACTTTCCCCACAGCCAAATGCAGTCTCTGTTCTTTAGCTGACAGTCAGAACAGGTTTTGCTGGCATTCTGTGCCTCACAGGGTGCAAGAGGAGCATGTGTAGACTCAGCCTGTGTGTGCGCTGCTGCAGTTTCCCATGGACCCCGGAAGCCATCTCCAAGGGCAGCACCAGCAGGCCCACCTGGTGGCTTGAATCACCTCCCATTCCTCGACAGGCTTCTTCTGATGCAAACCAACATGGCCTGCATTAACGTGCCCCTCAAATTCCCAGGGCAATCAAAATCCATAAGGCCGTCGCCCACACGGGCATTCTTTTCATAGTCCAGTTTCACATTTCCCATCTTCCTGACCACACAGCCAGGCCAGTGGCCACAGTACCAGGTCATAAGAAACCCAGCATGAGGGGCTTTCCTCACTGCTCCATTCTGCCGTCACTGCCCAGAAAAGGGCATGGAATTCAGCCCACTGAAATCATTTGTTTCTCCTTCCTCCAGGCCAGTCTTGTCATCCTCTGGTATTACTGCAGCAGCTCCCCAACCAGGATACTGTCCATGCCTCCTGGAACTGTCACCTGTAACCAAGCAGCTCTTTGTTGTTCAGCTGAGAGCTGTTCCTAGGACACTGTCCATGCAGCTCCCCAGGGGCTCCAGCATCGGTCCCAGAGGAAATGAGGCTGCCTGCTCAGGGATTCGTGTAGGCCTCCTTGCAACCCCCTGGCAGCCTGCCACTGTATGAACCATATCCGTTTGATTAGGGGACTCTTCGGGGCTCTGCCTTCCCTATTAGGGTGTTTCTCTGACATCACCCAACACATTATGGGTATCTCAGGTTTCAAAATTATTTTATGTACTTCGGTCACTGAGGCAGTCTTGAATAATTACCAAAAGTATGTTAATAATTTTCTTTCAAGTGGTGTGTACCAGGCAGCAGCATGGGGGAATTTTCTGGTCCAAAATCCCAAGGGTCACAGCTGGGAGGTGCTCATTTTCTTTTTTTTGCCACAAGCTCCAGTCTGCATGGGTGTGGGGGACAGACACTTCCAAAATCATGTCTGAGTGGGGGTCACAAGGGCCGGATGCTGTCAAGCGCACAGCTGCCATGTGTAATTCTGATGTGGCCCGCTTCTGTTCAGGACCCCACTCAGATGCAGCTTTCTTTCATGGAGTCTTACAGACAGGAGCTACAAATAGTTCCTGGTGTGGAATACGAGTCCTCCAAAATCGAAATAAACCAAAAAAGTGCAGGGCTTCTTGTTTGGACCTGGTGGGAGAGTGACAGCAGTTTACTGATAGTCACACTTGTGGAATATCCCGGGTGGTTTCTGCCCGCATTATTCCTACAAATTTCACTGAGCAGGACCTTGGACCTTCACTAGATTTATTAACCAGCCCTGGTTGGTCACATATGTCCTTGTTGCATTCAAATCATTCCTGGCCAGCTCCTCTGTTTCTGGTATTAATAATGTCACCAACATCATGTATTATTACACTCAAGCATTGCACCGAGTTCAAATCCTTCCTGACCACATAGTGACAATAAGCCAGGGAGCTCAGATCCCCGCCTAGCACAGCAGAGGCAAAGTGGGGTCCTTCCCACCTGAAGGCAAACTGGGCTTGGCTCTTTTCAGGAATTGAGACAGAGAAGAGAGCATTTGCAAGGTCCATCCAGGAGTACCAGCCACGTTCAACCTGCTATACATTTTGTATGGCTGATATCATGCCTGGAACTGCTGGGACTATGGGCAGTACCCACATTACCTGAGCTTGAAGAGTTTCTATGTCCCATCCACCTTTGCACAGGCCACACAGGACTACTGTACAGCAAATCTGTGGATACCACCACTCCAGCTTCCAGCATGTCACTCCTAAGAACGGTGATATGTTTGTCAAGTTATCTGCCTCTGTGGGTAAGCACAGTTCCAGCCATTCCCCTTTTAGAATGACCAATTAAACAGGCCTGAGGATGGGGTTACATACCTTCTGTTTTACTGTATTAGGCAGGGGAAGCCAAACCCAGTCACACATAATATCAACCCCAATAATATTTTCACGTAAAGGGGATGCAGCCACCTCAAGCAACACCTGCTCAAACACCCAATTTACATCCAAACTTCCACTTCAATACCATCAGCCACTGCATCTCCATATCCTCCCAATCTAACCTTAGCCCCTGCTAAGACTTCACCAAGAGGTTTTGGATTTACAGTGCATTGGGCTCCTGAACCAAGGACTCCCAGGGCCATTTTACTCCTCCCCCTGGCCACTTTTCTCACACATACCCGAATGGTCTCAGGGACAGGCTGGGGTGTGGCTTCGGGACTAGCTCTGTTACACATGGAATCTTGTTGGCTCCACAGAGTGGAAGCTCTCTCCGACAGAGAGACATACTCATCTCCCTGATGTTGCTGAGGGCTTCACTGTATAGTCATGTTTGACTCTATCATTGGCTGATTCAACCTCCGGCCTCTGCCATCAGATGGGGTCCAAAAGTCTCTCATTAACATGACAAGACACCCACTTCTCCTTTAAGGCTCTGCAGTGTTTTCAGGAAGTGTGTAAGAGGAAGAAATATACCCAGCAATTATATATTTGGGTTACTGAATGACCAAGTATGTATGTTGTATAAGTCATTATATCACAATATTCAAAATAATGTTCATTACTTCTGCTATGCTCACTGCTGTGCCAGGCCCTGGGAGTACAATCACGCAAGCCCAGTCTTCAGCATGCAAGGAAGACCAAAGTTAACAAAGTGAGAAAAAAGATAAACAAACAAGAAAAGATCCAATTGTAACCAGTTTCATTAAGTCACTAAACAGGGCACTGAGGTAGCAGTTCCTGATGGGAAGGAGGACCAGGCAAAAGGAAGTCATTTCCAGGAGGTCACATATAGGCTGGGACCAGAAAGGGGAATTTCAACAATACAATAAAAAGGTCATGCGTCATGATCAAGTAGGATTTACTCTGGGGATGCAAGGATAGTTCAATATCCACAACTAATGAATTTGACACATCACAGTAACAAAATGAAGGATGAAAATATGATCATCTCAACAGATGCAGAAAAACTTTTGACAAAATTCAACATCCATTTATGATCAAAATTTGAAACAAAGTGGGTATAAAGAGAACACACCTAAACATAAAAACAGACATATATGACAAACCCAGAGCTATCATACTCGACAGTGCAAAGTTGAAGGCTTTTCTCTGAGAACAGGAACAAGTCAAGGATGCCCTCTCTTGCCACTTTTGTTCAGCATTATACTCAAAGTCCTACCCATAGCAATTAGCCAAGAAAAATAAAAGATATCCAATTTGGAAAGGAAGTAGTAAATCTGTCACTGTCTGCAGATGGCTTCATGCTATATGTAGAAAACTCCAAAGCATTCATCAAAAATCTATTAGAAGTAATAGATGAATTCAATCAAGGTGCAGGATAGAAAATCAATATTCAAAAGTCTGTTGTGTTTCTATACACTAAGAATGAATGCAAGAAAAAGAAATTATAAAATCATTCCTACTTACAAATGCAGCAGAAAGAATAAAATATCTAGGAATCTATTTAACCACAGAAGTAAAATAACTATATGCTCAAAACCATAACGCACCAATGAAAGAAACAGAAGTACAAAAATAAGTGGAAAGATAAACCACGCTCATGGATTGGAAGAATTAGTATTGTGAAAACGTCCACACTATGGAAAACAAACTACAGATTCAATGCAATCTCTGTCAAAGTACTCATAGCACAAGAAGATATTACAATGCTATGAGCTACATTACCTATGCTATATTTCCATTCTTGTGACTAAATTATTTTATAATTTGAAGAATGTACCAAGTTATCCCCTTCACCAACAAAAAGAGAATATAAAGAAGGTAATAATCCTGAAGAAAAAAATTCCCTAAACATTATGGTACTGGCACAAAAACAGATCCTTACATCAATGGAACAAAATATAGAGCCAGATTAAATCCACACTTACATGGTCAGTTAGTCTATGACAAAGGAGGTAAGAATATATAATGGTTTTGTAAAAGTCTCTTCAATAAATGGTGTGGGTTATATTGGACAGCTACATAAAAGGAGGACTACTTTCCTAAAACACATCCAAAAAGAAACTCAAAATGAATTTAAGACTTAACTGTAACACCTGATCCCACAAAACTCCAAGAAGAATATAGGGGAAGCAAACTCTTTGACTCTGCTCTCAGCAACATTTTTTTTTAATCTCTCTCCCGAGTCGATGACAATAAAAGCTAAAATAAACAAATGGGACTACATCCAACTAAAATGCTCTGTACTGTGAAGGACACCATCAACCATACAGAAGAATAATGTACTGGATGATAGAAGATGTTCGCCCATGAAATATTCAATTTGGGGTTAACATACAAAACATATAAAGTACTCCTCCAACTACTATTGAAAAGACAATCCAATTAAAAAAATGGGCAGAGGACCTAAACAGGCATTTTTCCAAGGAAGACATATAGATGGCCAACTGACACATGGAAAAAATCTCAGTATCACTAACCATTCGGGAAATGCAAATCAAAACCACAATGAGATCTCAATTCAAATCTGTTAGAATGGAAGCTCAAATTGGAGACAAAAAGTAACTAGACAGGGATGTGGAGAAAAAGAAGCCCCTGATTGTTGGGAATGGGAATTGGCATATCCAATGTGAAGAACACTATGGAGGCTCCTCAAACAATTCAAAATAAAACTCCCATATATCCCAGCAGTTTGGCTTTATGTATCTACCCCAAGAAAGTGAAAACACTAATTTGAAAAGACATATGCATCTCTATGTTCACTGCAGCATTATTTACAACAGGCAATATACAGAAGCAGCCTAAATGTCCGTAGATACATGAATGGATAAACAGTGAAACACACACACACACACAGTGGCATATCACTCAGCTTTAAGAAAGAAAAAAAAATCCTGCCATCTGGGACAACATCAGCAATATCAACTCTCCTTCGGAGCACTTGCCCTTGACATGAGGTGCTGTGCACTGTACTTGCGCTCTGTGACCTTCCTCCCCATAAAACACAACTCCAAGTAATTACAAGAAAATGTCATGTTAAATGCAACTGGGGAAAACTCTACAATATTAATGTCAAAGAATCTTGAAAATGGAAAAGATCATCCAAAGCAAAAAATGTCTCAGAAACAAACAACAACAACACGCTAAGGAGACGAGATCACTGAATGTAATGAGGTATCCTGAACTGGATCGTCGAGAAAGGGTCCAACTATGGAAATCTGAGGGAAAGAATGGATGGTGGATGGTGACAGTACGCCATCACTGCTTGTAACTGTAACAATGAACTATAATGACGGTAGTAAGAGGGGAAGTGATATGAGCAAACTGGAAAACCCAACCCTGTAACTCAAATTTTCTGTAAATCTAGAACTATCTTAAAATAAAAACGTACTAAAACACTTTTTATAGCTTAACACTTATTATCATCAAACTATCTGCTAGAAATTACTATTAATTTTGATTGTCAACAAGTTCTACTGCTTTGTTTTTTAAAGATACTTTTTATGTCACAGAGAAATATTTAACCCGGGAATATACATAATTTCCAAACTATGTTACAGTATTCACATTTAATGGAGAATGCATGTACATATTTACTTATTATACATAATTTTATTTGGCAGGGTCTTTTCTAAGTCATTGTTTCACTGGTATGGCTGTGCCCTGGGGTCCCTCTGAAAAAATGTCTTCATAAATACATGTAGAGATTCAGGTACTATGGTGTGTATTTCACTTCATGGCAGAACATATTTAAAAGACTGCTTATAAGAACATAAAATAAAATGGTCTAGTGTGAAGGCTCACAAACTCCAAGAATACTTCTATATTTCAGCAGTATTGAAACAACATCGAGTCTCTGTAAGTCAAATACTCAGATTACAATAACGAGAACAGAATGTGTGACCATAAAGAGATTCTATGTTTCATCTCGATATTTTCTAATCACAAAGTGTCTAAAATATATTCAAACATCAGCTCGTAGGTGAAAGTGAGCAAACAGTGAAAAAAAATCAAATTAGAACTGACAAACATTCCTGCAAATGATGGTAGGTGTTGGTACACTGTGTGCCAGACGTAAGTGATTCTTAAGCGATTACACAGAATCATTCAAAGCTACAACACTGGTATGCTCCACAATTTGATAAAACTTACATGTTGATGTAATTCTTTATAGCTAATGATGTAGGTGAACATGAAAAATGATCTGCCGCCTTATGCTTACAATGCAAAAGGAATATATAACATGCCTAAGAAATAGGGTTAGATCTCAAGTAAAACCGAGAACATAAAAAACTAAGGGGTTTCCTACAATTTTGACTGCATAAGAGAAGTAACCCCGTGTGAATACGTCAGAGGACAAGCTATGTCTAAGGTAAAAAACTGCCATCACCACAGCAGCACAGCCCCCAAACAGCCCCAGAGGCTCATCTAGCAGAGACGCACACCATCGCCCCTATCTGTCTACAATCACAGGCAGTGCAAAAATAGGAAAGGAACATGGCATAGAGAAGACAACTGGCAAGCAGTGATCAGAAAGAATAATTTTTCCACTAGCCTCTGGGGATATCCTGCCAAGTGTTTCTATGCAGTTTTAGAAAGATTTTGCTTGAAATGTGGTTGGGACCACTCTGAACCACAGAGGTAGTTAAGGTAATAAACTAGGACAGGAGAGCAAGGAGCACCAATGGTGTGTCTCCTATGTATCAGGCCAAGGTGTAGGGTCTTTATTTCTACTACGTCACTTCATCTCGACACAACTGATGTGACTTACTCAACAACTTCATACATGAGTAAAAAATTACTTCAGAATCACTTCTCTGAACATCAATGCAAGGACATAAATATTCTTAGAATTCCTGCCACCTTCACTCACGTCTTTAGGCTCAGCACCTTTTTCATACAAACAGAAATAAACAGAGCTCTAAAGGCTACTATTCCATTTCAAATACACCTCACTCACCTCTAAATGCCTAAATTCAGTGAAGCACCACCTCCACCTTGACAGCAGAGAGGGGAGCAGTTTCCCAGCAAGCTAACTGGCTGCCACCTCAGCAAGTCCAAGGGCCACTAAACGACACCAGCAACTGGTGTCCCCAAAAGGTGGCTCCCTTACCTGTGACTACCCATGCTCTCTGGAGATGGGCAAACCAGGCAGGGCCACGGGGGTGACATCAGCGCACAGGCACAAAGACCTATTGGGCCTGCACCTGCCTCGACCCCTCAGGCCAGCCAGGATGCTCCCTGTGTGGGGCCCCACATCTAGCACCTGGTCAGCCTCTCTCTCTGTGAAGGGGGTCCCCTCACCTTGGAGCCTGGGTAACAGTAGTCAATCACCTCCTCTGCCAGGCCTAATGGATTTCACCACTCCTTACCACCGTGGCCTGCTCCTTGCCTTGATTTCCCTCTTGCCTTCCCACTAAGTAAGAGTCACCACAGAGCTCTGGACTTTTAGTGGGACCTTACCAGTGTGATCCTACTTTACAACTTTTGGGAGTTTTAACCTAGACTCTAGTTTTCTCCGCACAAGCTTTAGCAAGTACACTCGGGATCATTCCTTGAGTGCCCCCTGCCGGTCCAAAAAGTGCAGGGATCCTGTGACCTCTCGCTGCCAGAGCCTTGGTCAGAGTCACAAGCCTGTTTCGCTTCCCTGGGGCTGCAGGTAAGGAAATGCCATAGTCCCAGGATGGCTGTCTCTAAGGAAGGGAGATCAATAGAATAGACCCATTTACTAGTTGGACTCAAGATTTCAGCTTGACTATTTCACAAACTTCATTTACATTATACAGGAGAAAGTGGCTTAGTCCTAGGAGGACTGCTTTGAATGAGGGGCAGGGGAACTTTCTCCAAAGCCAGAGATAAAATTCACAGGCTGCCACAGACATTTATGGGGGCAGGGGGGTCTATCCTCTTCAAACACCAGTTTCTGCCACTGCCTGGGAATCATCGTGCTATTCAACCACTGTAAGAAATCTGATCTGTGAAAAAAGACTTCAGGAGTCATCTGCGACTCTCACATAGGCAGCAGCCTAGCCTAGCTCACTGGATCGATGAGTCAGAGCCAAGGTCCAAGGACCACTATCTACCAGTCCAGTCTGCCCTCGCAGTCTGCAGATTAGGACAGGAAAGTAGGAGATCAGCTCAGCCACTCCCCAACATTTCCATCCATCCAGAGGCGGGAGATCAAGGAGCAGCAGACACCAGGAAACCTTTCATATGAGAGTTAAGACTGGTAACCGACGATAATTGTCTTTTAGGTGGCTAACGGGTGCCCAGATACATTTTTCTGAGAGAAAAAGAACAGCATTTAGACAAGAATAAAAGTGAAGAATACATCTCCTACCTTGTGGTGGTCGGCATCGGGTTCCGTAAAATTGATGAAATTAGAAGAGAGTCAGGAATGCCCCCTGCCTCAATTAGAGGCAGGGCACCCTGAAATAGCAGGCTGGAAGTCAGAGGGAGACAGAAAGTAATACACTCCTCATGGATACCCAGTCGGGCTGTCAGGGTCTGATTCCAGACACGCGGACCTTTGTGAAGCTGCTGAAGTGTAGCCTGAGCCTAGGCTCTCTCAGTTGCCCACAGCCTTCCTCAGTCCCTCACATCCAAGGAGATGCCTCTGACGGGGAATCCTGGCCTCAACTCAGGTGACTTTCCTGGCTCCCAAGGGAGATGGGGGATCCACTGAGGGAGACGCAGGGGAACCTGTCACTCGAGACTTTGAGATCGGCAGCCGGGCTAGTCCCATTTAAGTGGCTGACGAGTGCCCGATGTTGTGTGCCTTAGACGGCTTCCTTCTATAAGGACAGTGAAAGAAAAGGTACGCTTGGATGGTGATACTCACCTCCAAAGTTATCCCGGACGAGCTCCCGAAAATGATGCAGCTTCTCACACCACAAGGGTATGAAACAAGAAATACATTATGCAAATAACATGAAAAAGCCTACCATCACATGGAGGCTTAACAACATGCTCCTAATAACCAATGGATCAATGTGCAAATAAAAACAGAGATCAAGCAATATATGGAGACAAATAACAACAATAATTCAACAACGCAAAATCTGTGGGACACAGACAAGCCGGTGCTAAGAGGGAGGTATATTGCAATACAGGCCTACCTGAGGAAAGAACAACAATCCCATATGAGCAGTCTAAACTCACAGTTAACAAATCTAGAAAAAGAAGAACAAATGAGGCCCAAAGTCAGCAGAAGAAGGAACGAACATAATAAAGATGAGAGCAGGAATAAATACAATCGAGAAGAATAAAACAACACAAAGAATCAATGAAAGCAGGAGCTGGTTCTTTGAGAAAATAAACAAAGTAGATAAACCCCTAGCCAGACTAATCAAGAAAAAAAGAGAGTCTGCACACAGAAAACAGAAGCAGAAATGAGAAGAAAAAATCACTATGGACATCACAGAAATACAAAGAATTATTAGAGAACACTTTGAAAAATTATATGCTAACAAACTGGATAACCTAGAAGAAATGAACAACTTTCTAGAAAAATACAACCATCCAAGGCTATCCCAGAAAGAACAGAAAATCTGAACAGACCAATTACTAGAAACAAAATTGAACTGGTAATCAAAAAACTACCTAAGAACAAAATCCCTGAACCAGATGGCTTCACCTCTGAATTTTATCAAACATTTAGTGAAGATCTAATTCCCATCCCCCTTAAACTTTTCCAAAAAGTAGAAGAGGAAGGAATACTTCCAAACTCATTCGATAATGCTGGCATCACCCTAATATACCACAAACAAAGAAAATTAACGACCAATATCCCTGACGAACATACATGCAAAAATACTCAACAAAATATTAGCAAACAGAATTCAAAAATACATAAAAAAGGTCATTCATCATGAACAACTAGGATTTATTCAAGGGATGCAAGGATGGTACAGTATTAGAAAATCCATAAACATCACCCACCACATCAACAAAAAGGAGGACAAAAACCACATGATCATCTCCACAAATGCTGAAAAAACATTCAACAAAATTCAACATTCATTCATGATAAAAACTCTCAACAAAATGGGTATAGAGGGCAAGTACCTCAACATAATACAGGCCATTTATGACAAACCCACAGCCAACATCATACTTGACAGTGAGAAGCTGAAAGCATTTCCTCCAAGATCGGTAACAAGACAAGGATGGCCACTCTCCCCACTTTTATTCAACACAGTTTGGGAGGTCCTAGCCATGGCAATCAGACAACACAAAGAAATAAAAGGCATCCAGATTGGCAAGAAAGAAGTCAAACTCTTCCTGTTTACAGATGACATGATATTGTACATAAAAAACCCAAACGGATCCACTCCAAAACTACAAGAACTGATATCTGAATTCACCAAAGTTGCAGGAAACAATATGAATACACAGAAATCTGTTGCATTCCTGTACACTAACGATGAACTAGAAGAAAGAGAAATCAGGAAAACAATTCCATACACAATTGCATGACAAATAATAAACTACATAGGAATAAACCTAACCAAGGAAGTGAAAGACCTGTACCCTGAAAACTACAAGACACTCTTACAAGAAATTAAAGAGGACCCTAATATATGGAAACTCATCCCATACTCTTGGGTAGGAAGAATTAATATTGTCATAATGGCCATCCTGCCTAAAACAATCTACAGATTCAATGAAATCACTTTCAAAATACCAACACCATTACTCAACAAACTGGAACAAATAGTTCAAAAATTCATATGGAACCACCAAAAGACCCAGACTAGCCAAAGCAATCCTGAGAAGGAAGAATAAAGCGGGGGATCTCCCTTCCCAAATTCAAGCTCTACTACAAAGCCACAGTAATCAGGACAATTTGGTACTGGCACAGGAACAGAGCCATAGACCAGAGGAACAGAATTGAGATTCCAGATTTTAACCAAAGCAGATACGGTCAATCTATATATGATAAAGGAGACATGGATACACAATGGGGAAATGACAGCCTCTTCAACAGCTGTTGTTGGCAAAGCTGGACACCTACATGTAAGAGAATGAAACTGGATTATTGTCTAATCCATATACAAAATAAACTCAAAATGCATTAAACAAAGTCCTGAATGTAAGTCATGAAACCATAAAACTTCTAGAAAAAAACATAGGAAAAAATCTCTTGGACATAAACAAGAGCAACTTCTTCATGAACATATCTCCCCAGGCAAGGGAAACAAAAGGAAAAATGGACAAGTGGGCCTGGCGGGAATGTAAACTAGTTCAACCATTGTGGAAAGCAGTATGGAGGTTGCTCAAAAAGCTCAAAATAGAAATACCATTTGAACCAGGAATTCCACTCCCAGGAATTTACCCTAAGAATGCAGCAGCCGAGTTTGAAAAAGACATACACCCCATTGTTTATTGCAGCACTATTTACAATAGCCAAGAAGTGGAAGCAACTTAAGTGTCCACCAGTAGATGAATGGACAAAGAAGATGTGGTACATATACACAATGCAATATTTTTCAGCCATAAGAAGAAAGCAAATCCTACCATTTGCAACAACAGAGAGGGAACTAGAGGGTATTATGCTCTTTGAAATGAGCCAGGCGGACAAAGACAAGTACCAAATGATTTCACTCATCTGTGTAGTATAAGAACAAAGAAAAAGAAAACTGAAGGAACAAAACAGCAGCACACTCACAGAACCCAAGAAAGGACTAACAGTTACCAAAGGGACAGGGACTGGGGAGGATTGGTGGGAAGGGAGGGATAAGGGAGAAAAAAGGGGCATTACTATTAACAGACATAATGTAGGGGGGATATGGGGAAGGCTGTACAACACAAGTAGTGATTATATACCATCTTAATATGCTGATGGATAGACTGTAATGGGGTATGTGGGGGGGGACTTATTGATGGGGGGAGTCTAGTAAACATAATGTTGCTCATGTAACTGTAGATGAATCATACAAAAAAATAATAGTAGTAATAACTTAATAAAAACTTTAAAGAAAAAGATTATCATTTAAATTTGAAGGAGGGATTAAACAATTTCCAGATAAGCAAAAGCTGAGAGAATTTAGCTCCCACCAAACATCTCTACAGTATATTTTGCAGGGACTGCTATAGATGGAAGTGTTCCTAAGGTTAAAATAAACAGCTGTCACCAGAGGTAACAAAAAGGGATAGACAAAGAGTACAGAATATGATACCTAATACATAAACAATGAGGAGGAAAAGAACAATAACCTTTAGATTGTGTTTGTAATAGCACACTTAAGTGAGTTAAGTTAGATTCTAAGATACTAATGAAGGTACCCTTGAACCTTTCGTAACCACGGATCTAAAGGCTGCAATGGCAATAAGTACATACCTATCGATAATCACTCTAAATGTAAATTGTCTGTATGCACCAAACAAAAGACATAGAGTCACTGAGTGGAAAAAAAAACAAGACCCATCTATATGCTGCGTACAAGAGACTCACTTCAATCCCAAACACATACACAGACTAAAACTGAAGAGATGGAAAAAGATATTTCACGCAACTAATAGGGAGAAAAAAGCAGGTGTTGCAGTATGTGTATTGGACAAAATAACCTTTAAAGCAAAGAAAGTCACAAGAGACAAAGACGGACATGACATAATGATAAAGGCGTCAACTTAACAACAAGATATAACCATTATAAATATCTATGCACCCAACACAGAAGCACCTACATATGTGAAACAAATACTAACAGAATTAAAAGGGGAAATAGAATGCAATGAATTCGTTTAGGAGATTTCAACACTCCACTCACTCCAAAGAACAGATGAACCAGAGAGTAAATAAGGAGACAGAGGCATTGAACAACACATTAGAACAGATGGACCTTACAGACATCTACAGAACTCTCCACTCAAAAGCAGCAGGATACACATTCTTCTCAAGTGCACACGGAACATTTTCAAGAATAGATAATATACTAGGGCACAAAAGGAGCTTCAGTAAATTCAAAAACATTGAAATTGTACCAACCAGCTTCTCAGACCACAAGGGTATAGAACTAGAAATAAATTACAAGATGACAAAAAAGCCTACAATCACATGGAGGCTTAACAACATTCTCCTAAATAACCAATAGATCAATGACAAAATAAAAAGAGATCAAGCAATATATGGAAACAAATGACAACAATAATTCGACAACGCAAAATCTGTGGGACACAGTAAAGGCGGTGCTAGGAGGGAAGTATATTGCAATACGGGCCCAACCTCAGGAAAGAACAATTCCATATGAACAGTCTAACCTCACAATTATCTAAACTACAAAAAGAAGAACAAATGAGGCCCAAAGTCAGCACAAATAGGGACATAATAAAGATTAGAGAAGAAATAAATAAAATCGAGATGAATAAAACAATGGAGAGAATCAAGGAAAGCAGGAGCTGGTTCTTCGAGAAAATAAACAAAATAGATAAACCCCTATCCAGAGAGTCTACACACATAAACAATCAGAAATGAGAAAGGAAAAATCACTACTGACACCACAGAAATATGAAGATTTATTGGAGAATACTATGAAAAATTATATGGTAACAAACTGGACAACCTAGAAGAAATGGTCAACTTTTTAGAAAAATACAACCTTCCAAGGCTGACCCAGGAAGAAGCAGAAAATCTGAACAGACCAATGACCAGCAAGGAAATTGAAGCGGTAACCCCAAATCAAAAGTACGACAGGTGGCTCACGAAACAAATTGTTCATTCTGAAGCTGCTGCCTCCGGCGGCCTCTCCCCCGCCGCCGCGCCACGGGTCCCACCCGCCCCTCAGCTCGCCCGGCCCTCGCCCTCGAGGCCGCCGCCGAAACACGGCACACGCGGCAAGACGCCCGCCGGCCTCCCCGTGTGCGCGGCCCGGCCCGGCCCCTCCGCCTGCGGCCTCGGCCGGGCCCCGCGAGGACCCCACGCGCGTCGGCCGCCCGCCGAGCCACTCGCACAGCCGACTCCCTCACGGGTCCGCCGCGCTCGCAGGGGGAGGCAGGGGTCCCCGCGCCCCGTCCGGGCCGCGCCGAGCCCCGCGGCCACGTACCTTCCGGCCCGTAGAGTTGTCGCTGTCGTCTTCACCCCTGAAGCGGGGACCGCTCTGGACGCTCCGCTGCAGGTCCGCGGCGGCGAAAACCGCCTCCCGGCCAGCTCTCCACGCCCTTGGCGAGACGGTTGGTGGGGGACAGGCGGCCCCACGCGCGGCGGCGGACAAGCTGCTCCTGCGCCTCTGCCCCGCGGCGGCGGCGGCGGCTGCGGGGGTCCAGGTCGCGCCGCCCGATGGCGCCAGGCTGGAGGTGGTGGAACTGGACGGGACGGAGGGCAGGATGCGCCCGGACAGGGACCGCAGACCGCAGCACGTACACAGCCGCGGGAGA